>NC_057804.1:542633672-542651455 GCF_018294505.1 Triticum aestivum | reverse complement strand
CGGCCCCTCTATCCATGCCTCTTTCGAATACGTAATACACGCAAATACCTCTCTAGGCCCTGCCAAATACATCAACTACACATTCACACATGTTACATCACGTACCCCATTGATCTAAGAAGCCCTCTCTTCACGTTTATTTCGCATACAACATTCCTTTTGAATAAAGTGTGGCCAAAAAATTATTTTAGAATTTCTACATATATACAACATTAGAAAGTTATATGGAGGAGTATGAACGCTAATTTGCATTGCATGGTGCCACAATGATATTTATTCCGCACTGTGAATTTGTATATTTTTATACTATATATAAAGTTAGTCATAATAAAGAGAAACGAAGAGCATCTCTCTCTCCATCACATACCTCCCCCCTACGCCCCTTCCACGTACGCACACAAACTATCTCCAGGTCCTCTAAAAGTAAGCCCCAGCACATTCACGCATGTTTGATCTTTCTCTCGCGACATATATTGTGACAATCATTGTATTTGAAGTGAAAGCACGATACGTACATTGGACTTCAGAATCCACTCATTACGGTCACCATTTATGTTTTGTGGTCATTATACAGTCACGGGCTCACCGTACAGCTCTGTATTTGCTCAAGACACGACTAGTTGACCAGTTAAACGCTCCACGTGGCACCTATAGTGTTGCATCACATTATCTCACTACCATTGGGCCCACCTGTCAGCTTGTATCTACTCTACACTCTTATAAAAAACAGAGTTGGTGATGATGGTGTGCCTACCATCCTGCAATATAGGTCGTCCGATTTATATCTGACGCATAGGAAGGAACCTATGGTAATATTGCAAAAAGGTACCCACACACCTCTCCACATTTGCAAATAAGGTCGTCCCTCATTCATCCTTTTCTCTCACAAGATAAACTAGTAATACAAATGCAACGCACGGGCATCTTGCTAGTAAGAATGAAAAAATGACAAAAAATATTGGACGGTGGTTCGAAGTCATCACCGTGGGCATAGCAGACAAGGTGGCCTTGTATTGGTATGCTGATCCATCTGTTTTAACACACAGGAGATGGTGTGGTGATTATACGCACACGCATGCATGCACACAAACTGCATACACACAACACTCACACGAACACATGCAGCCACGCACGCACGCAACACTCACACATACACACACAGCCATGCACGCACGCAACACGCACACATGCACATGCATGCATGCATGCACACACCAGTACACCAAACGACCAACACACACTCTCATGCTCAAGTGCTCAACCTACACGTGCAGGCGCACACATCAGGCCCTGACACACACATACACAACCAGGTGATTCCCGCGCACGGGTTGGAGCCTTGTCGCGCCTGCGTAAATTTGTGTTTATCTGACCTTTTCCTTATGTGAACTGATAGGTGGGACCCACAAGGAACGTGGTCAATTTAACTAGCCAACATGGTGCCATGCAGACTATTTGGCCGGTCAACAGAGTGCAATACGATGCTGAACCGTGAGCAAGTGACCGTATAATCACCGCAAAACGTATATAGTGATTGTAATCAGCTTATTCCGAAGTTCGGTGACCGTATTACGCTTTTCTCTCTCTAGGCCCTCCAAAACTACATCTCTACAGGTTCTCGCTTGTTACATCTAACAACTATGTAGTACATCACTACTACTACACTCTAACACAATAAATCATATGTGTTTTTAATTTTACTAGATATCATATTGTTACTTAATTATTGAAATGTATGGCCAGTATCATCTACCACGCGGGAAAAATCCCGCCCTTTCCTGTTTAATCGGGTTTGTATCGATGGATCGTGCGAAACAGCAAAACTATAGTACTATACAGTACAAGTGACAGTTCACTGGGCCACCGTGTCGTGTACTCCTACGTCATAAGAGTGGAGCACTCGCTTTCATAAATC
The DNA here is from genome assembly GCF_018294505.1 of Triticum aestivum. Taxonomy (NCBI): domain Eukaryota; kingdom Viridiplantae; phylum Streptophyta; class Magnoliopsida; order Poales; family Poaceae; genus Triticum; species Triticum aestivum. The sequence goes on along the minus strand of NC_057804.1, from coordinate 542,649,540 downwards.
TTCTAGTCCCTTTCGCCGACATGTGGGACATCAAGCTATCGGGTCTATGTGCCATACCGAAATACAGTGCAGAGCAGCCGGGGTGAAGCACCCCAGTCATGGCGCCGACATAGTAATGAGCAATGAGGCGTCAAATCACAAAGCTGCACCTCTCCTGCAGTTAAGTTGGAGGGATGAAGTAATAATGCTAAAAAAGAAGTTGGATGGACGAAGCAACCATCATTTCACTTGTTGCTGAATCCGCTTCTCCCTCATCTTCTTCAAGTTAACCACGTGTTGCTTCTGCCGTTGTTCTGCCTCATGTGGGGCGCAGATCAGCTTGGTAAAGCACTGACACGTGGGACCGCATGTTAGCAAACCGCCAGGACGACATCCTCTAACAATAAGAAACCTCCCCCGCCATCCGCGCGGCAAAATCACCTCCTTTTTACTAATCTTGATTCTATAATTAGTTAGATCAATATAATTGAGATTTATATTAGATAGCACACAGGAGCAAAACCAAGTGGTACTGTTAAGGGTATCCACAATGTGTAGCCAAATGTGAAAATAGCTTTTGGCATCATGGGAACCACTGTGGATGGTGCCGCCAAAGCCAAAAATATGGAACCGAAGCTCCCTGATTGATTGATTGAAGGAATAGAAAAATGCAACGTCTCTCCTCTTTCTCCCGTTCTTGGAAGCATGTACAGTATAGAGCACAGAGTCTACTCCCATGTCCCTTCTATCACAAATCACAAAGTAGTGAGGCGTCGAATCAAAAAGCATGGACGAAGCAACCATCATTTCACTCTTTGCTGACTCCGCTTCTCCATCGTCTTCTTCGAGAAACCACCTCACCGCACTAAGCTGGACGAACGACGCTATTGTGTACTAGTAGTACTAATAAATTTAGGCGTCCTTTGGTTCAACGGACTTCCTGGATGCAAATAAGGTGGTTGTCTCGGCTTGCAGGTGGCACTTGCGAACGACTTACTGTGATATCCCTCAATGGTGTACTCCGTCGAACGCACTTCGCCAAACCACAACATTCGAGATATCGTCGACGTCACCGCAATGGGGAAGGAAGTCATATATAGTTACTACCTCCATTTTTTTGTACACAAGGCCAGTATATCAAAATTACAATTTTCAAAAGGCCACTAACACTAATCGAGGCAAAATTGATGGGGTATGCCTCGTACTAGCAACCAAGGACATTAATATACACTTGCATGCATGCGGAAGTGAGAAGGTTGGTTTGCATGGCGCTGCATTAATCAAGCGATGAGGAGTGAGATGGTTAGCTCTTTGGGCTTTGGAGAAAAAATACGCATTAATTGACACGTCAAACAAGGATTTGTATCGATTAATCCCGCAAAGGAAAACCCCGCATTTCTTTTTTAACACTAGTACTCCTAGTACATACGTACTTATCCTGTTTGGGTCTAGGCCTTGCATTGCCATACTTTGCCACACATTTTTGCCAAGCTTGCCTAAAGTTTTCAAAATGTAAAGGAGCTACACTTGCGCACAGCTGTCGCGGTCGCACCGCACCCTCACACAGTCGCTCCTGCACGCGCAAACCCAACCAAGGGAACGCACCCTCACTGACACGTGCTATCACATGTGAACAAACCAAACTTAGCCATCCTACCGCTGACACATAATTTTCGTTCATACAGTATGTTCATCAACCGCATGTTGGGGAGGATCCGTGCGGTTGTCTGTTGGGGAAGAAGAAGAGGTGAGGAAGAAGGGTTTGGAGATGTAGGATATTCATCCAACCGCCTGAAATGGTAGACTGATCCAAATGATGAAACTCAGGTGACTTGCATAACAATATAAGTTTTTACACAACAAAAGATCCATAAAAACAACAACATAAAGAAAAACTATCACTGCTCGCGGAACGAGACGGCCTCGTCGTCTTTGGCTGCCAGTGCGAACCAGCCGATGTGTGTCTCTGCACCGTGGTTGTCCTCGGCCTCCAGCTACTCGTTCACGTGGAGCATGCGGGCGCTTGGCACGGACAAGAGCACCGCCCGGTTCAAGTCGAGGACGTCCGGTTCTGCCTGCAGGAGGGCCTCGATGGCAGCGGCATCCGCGCGCTCCGCATTGAGTTGAGCCTGTGCCGCACGGTTCAAGTCTAGGACCTCTGATTCCGCCTGTAGGAGGGCCTCAATGACAGTGGCATCCGCGCGCTCCACGTCGAGTTGAGCCTCTACCGCCCGGTTCAAGTCCAGGACGTCCGGTTCAGCCTGCAGGAGGGCCTCGATGGCATCGGCATCCACGCGCTCCGCCTCAAGTTGAGCCTCCGCAGCCCGGTTCACATCCACGACATCTAGCTCCGCCTGCAGGAGAGCCTCGATGGCAGCGCCATGCGCGCACTCCGCGTCGAGTTGAGCCTCTGCCTCCCGGTCCTCCTTTAGTATCGCCAGGTTGAACCGCTAGTCCGCCTGCACCATGGCGGACTCGGACGCTGGCACGAAGTCAACGTCCATCGTCTCATACCATCAGGGGCCTCCTCCTCGTAGCTTGGGGCCAAAGAACTCGGGGATTGGCCCACTGCAAAGCGAGCTTGGGAACAAAGGTCTGTGGCGCCAACCGCCGCCGCGATTTCTGTACGGCGCTCCGGTGTCAGCATCTTGTAGCACGTGATCTTGCAGCGCACCATGGCTTTCTGGCGAACTAGAGGACGCTTGATGCGGGCTAGGGGATCGAAAGGTGGGGGAATGGGCTGGAGATTATGTGTGGTTTTGGGGCAGTCGCTGGCGTAGGCCAAGCAGCGAAGGTTCTAGTGTGAATAGTGGTTCCGGTGATGACCGGTCAACCGGTTTTGACTGTACATCGCTCTTGTCGCTTTCGTGTTGCACCCCGGCATTTTGGACCCTCCATGTCCCTCACCGAATTGAACGTGCTTCGTCTTGCATTTTCGCTCGCTTGCGGGACCACAGTTGAGAGCAAACTGGCGTCCCTCCCCCTCCCCCGCCCGCGTCACTTATACTACCACTCCCTCCATTTTATGCGGAGTAAATAAAAACAGAGGGATTATACTACAGATGAGGATCCCCTCACGTGGCCGAACCCATTGAGTAACTGACATGCGGGGCCTACCAAGCATGGGGCCCGCCAGTAAGTGAACAAAAGGGAGGGTAAGGTAGGGATACCTACGTTAGAGGATCCACTTCCACTACTACTCCCTCCTTCCATTTACTATACAGGGCCTAATGCGTTTCTCGAGGCTAACTTTGACCAAATGTTAGAGTAATAATATATGACATGCAACTTACACAAAGCATACAGTCAAATTCGTATGTGAAAGGAGCTTCCAATGATATAATTTTCACATTATACATCTCATGTACTATTAATCTTGTCAATAGTCAAATGTGGTTTTTAAAAACGCATTAGAGCATGGTTAATAATATAGCCAGTCGATGGCTATAAGGAACTGCCATGTCATCTATAGCCATCATCCATATGCACTCATACAGTAGTGTGGGCTATAAGGTTGGCTATTTCCCGCAAAAAATATATAAGGTTGGCTATTGTATTAGTACTATTTTCCATCTCCTCTCTATCTCTTTCTTCATATTTATTGTATTTCACTAGGAATGCATATATAGCTAGCCTCTTGCATGAGAGCTCACTCCCCTTACTTTTTCACATCTCTCTCCTCCACATAGGCCCTATATAAATGGAAGTAGGGAGTACTACTATGAGTACTGCATACTCTAGTACAAATGTTGTTAATACTCCACTAGTACTATTGGACAGGGAGCTTAAAAAAGTTACTATTGGATTGGCTATACGTGGTGAAATCCTAGTAGGAAGAGCATGCGCGAGAACAAGCACATTCACATGGTTGAAAACAAATTGGAAACCATCTTTGTGTGAATAAAAATTTAGGAGTACGTACGAATCTAACAATATTGATTGGGTGTTGTTGAATGTTGATACTTTTTTCTGTAAGTTTGATCAAAGTAGAGATACTTTGACTACACATAAAACTTATATGTAAACTAGAAAGGATCGGAAGGAGTATATTGTGCGTTCAAAAATTATACGAACATTGAATACCCTTTATATATGATTTGCGGATGCTATGATCACCGGTTCAAAATTTTGAATCCGCCTTAGGTGTCACACATGCCCCACTCGTTCTCTTTTGATTTCATCTCGGGGCCCAGAGATCGATTGAAAGAGGACTAGGGTGGGTACAATACGTTCGTTTCGCTTATGAATGTACAATATACTCCCTCTGATCCCCACAGACCCCCCCCCCCCGCGTGCGGGTCATTTCTATCATAGAAACAGACCAAACCTTTATCTCCTTGCGCGACACGCAATTGATCTCTCAACATCAATCGATCTCGTCAACATGTGTCGGGGCATGAACCGAATGGGATGTCAAAACTAAGACGTGAAGTGACACGTAGTGGAGGCAAAGTGAAACTTTAAACGAACCATTTGTTTGTATGCATGTCGGACAAATTACAACATTGGAAATACAAGTATGGTCTCTAGGCCCACATGCGAATGATACTCGGCGGAATGTTCAAATGAGGAATGCGGGAGGATGGACTCGACTGGAGGGCAGCATGATCGATGGAGAAGAGGGTTGGAAAGGAATGAGAAATAAGCAAACGCCACATAATTATACTTGAACGACTCAAATAAACAACAAGTTGTCTCGCTTGGCCTACATAGTGAAAGGCCTAATGCGCAAGGCGGAGCACTAACGCTCGAATATGGCCAGGAAAACAGGGAAACCGACATGTGGGGCACACCTGTCGGGACGATGTAGCACAGACTAGTCCAATGGAGGAGCTGGCTCACGACCTCCTCGCCACCGGCAACCGTTCATGTTGGTCGTTGTCGGTGTCAAACCCGGCGGATCTCGGGTAGGGGGTCCCGAATTGTGCGTCTAAGGATAATGGTAACAGGAGACTGGGGACATGATGTTTACCCAGGTTCGGGCCCTCTCGATGGAGGTAATACCCTACTTCCTGCTTGATTAATCTTGATGATATGAGTATTACAAGAGTTGATCTACCACGAGATCAGAGAGGCTAAACCCTAGAAGCTAGCCTATGGTATGATTGTTGTTGTTGTTGTGTCCTACAGACTAAACCCTCCGGTTTATATAGACACTGGAGGTGGCTAGGGTTATACAAAGTCAGTTTACAGAGAAGGAGATCTACATCCGAATCGCCAAGCTTGCCTTCCACGCCAAGGAGAATCCCTTCCAGACACGGGACGAAGTCTTCAATCTTGTATCTTCATAGTCCAACAGTCCGGCCAAAGCATATAGTCCGGCTGTCCGGATACCCCCTTATCCAGGACTCCCTCAGTAGCCCCTGAACCAGGCTTCAATGACGATGAGTCCGGCGCATAGATTGTCTTCGGCATTGCGAGGCGGGTTCCATCTCCGAATACTCCAGGACAAAATCTGAACACAAGGACCGTGTCCGGCTCCTCACATACCGCCGTAGAGAGAACAATAATCCATGAATGTAATCTGCTGACAGCCCTTCACAGCATGACAGTACGCCGTGGTCTGGTCATTATTCGAACCGCTTTTCAGATCCAGCTCCCACACACATCGCGAGGCGGTTTCTCTGGCACGTCTTGTCAAAGCAGAGATCGTGTCCCCTTACCGTGGGATCTCCATGAATATAGGTATGGGTAACCCAACCAGCGCCATCAATCGAGGAGCTTGGAAAATAAATGATTTAGAGAGGCAAGTGGGGAGGCGCACATTATGCATTGCCTCTATAAAGGGACAAGGATCCCCTGCTTTCACCCACGCTTTCTTCCTCCTTTGCTCATCCACTCTCGCACCCTCGAGCTCCAGCGCCCAAGTTCTCACCTTCTCCATAGGACCGCAGCATGTATGGAGCGGGAGGCAAGTGGATGGCCTCCTCTGTCACAGAGGAGGACATTACCAAGCTTCGGGAGGCCGGATACCTGGCCGAGGCTATCGCGCATAGGCTCCTGGCAGAGGGACAGATTACCCCCACCCCAAAGTCTCGGGAGAGAGTAGTATTTCTCCCTCATTTCGTCCATGGACTAGGATTTCCACTCCACCCATTTGTCTGCCGGCTCATGTATTACTACGGGCTAGATTTTCACGGCTTAGCCCCGAATTTCATCCTCAACATCTCGGCGTTCATTGTCGTGTGTGAGGCCTTCCTCCGCATCAAACCTCACTTCGGCATGTGGCTGAAAATCTTCTGCGTGAAGCCGAAGATCCTGAGCGGCCAACAGGCGGAGTGCAAAGGCATCATGGTGGGCAAGATGTCCAACGTTACATGGCTTGATGGCTCCTTCATGGAGACCATAAAAGGGTGGAAATCAGGGTGGTTCTACATCACCGAGCCGTGCGACGCCAACTGGGTGGCGGCCCCCAAATTCAGATACGGAATCCCCGTGCGGCTCACTTCTTGGGAAAAGAAGGGCCTGGCTTGCGACGAACCCATGGAGCTGACCGGACTTGAGACCTGCATCAGAAGTATGAGGGACAAGAAGATAAAGCTTGTCAACGTGATCCAGGTCATGCTCATTCGCTGGATTCTCCCGCGCCAAAGTCGGGCATTTGATATGTGGGAGTTTGACCCGTCCGAACACCAGATGCTGCTGGAGCTCTTCGACACAACGCACAAAGAAATCTGGAAGGTGCTGTTCAAGACCGGCGAAGTTCCTCCTCCCCTTTCCAAGGATCATGGGCTCAGTGCAAGGTGCCTCGCCAGTCCGGTAAGTTCTCTGACTATTACCAGATGTTCCCTTCCTACTACATTCGGGGGAGGATTTTTAAGTCACCATGCTGACCAAACAGGATTGGGTGGAGATGGCGGAGCGGATTGACTGTCTGGCTCCATTGCCTGAGGACCCAGTGGACGCACTCCTAGTGGAGATGCTGGTTCCGGCGCCTTACAAGGTGCCGAAGAAAAAGGCCGAAAAGAAGGCCGCCGGACCCAGAAGGGTCTCTGGCGCGAGGCCGCACCAGATGCCTTGCCGGAAGATGACGAGGTGCACTCCTCCCACGAAGGGGAGGAGAGAAAGAGGAAGGGCGCCTCAACTGAGGGGGCCGAAGGGTCCAAGAAGGCGGCCGCGGGGACCAGAAAAGGTCTTCGGCACAAGGCCGTGATAGAATCGTCATCCGAAGATGACGAGGAAGATTCCCCCCCCTGAAGACGGGGGAAAACATGAAGAAATGCCCCCTCCCCGTACTAGGGAGGAGAATAAAAGGAAGGTCGCCCCGTCGGGGGAGGCCAGGACACCGAAGAAGGGAAAGGCGTCCCTTCTAGATCACTCCTCAACCGCTGCTTATAGCGACGAGGAGTGGCTGCCCAGGGGCAAGCCCCGGGCGAGGTCGTAAGTATCCACATTCTGTAATATTTTTAGTGCGGTTTTGACCTTATGGCTTTCAATAATGCCGAACACGTATATGCAGTCCGGCCGGGTCCAATCTCGGGGTATCCTCTTCGGAGGAGTCTCTGGGCTAGTCGGAGATGAATTCACTCCCGACGGCCACCTCCCCGCGGCCTGCGGATGACACCGAGGTGTTATCCCGAAGGATACCAGAGGAGGAGGTGACGGCTCCGGAGACGCCCCAAGGCGAGATCCCAGACGCCGGGCGCATGGGGGGTAAGATCCCCATGGATTATGTTGACGGGAGCCACAGCAAGTCTGGCTCCCAGCTGGTTACTGCGCCGGAGCCTCCAAAGGCTCCGGATTCCAGAAGACAGCCCCTCGCGAAGGAGAGTGAGTCGGCTGTGCCGATGACCTCCGCCCAGCCGGAGGCATTAGATAATTTGTTGGAAGTGCTTCGAGGCGCTTCCATTGATGATGGGCACCGTACTCTTATGAGTGTGGTGATTGAAAAGGTTCGCTTCACCAAGAGCGGATTGACCGAAGCTTGCACCAGCCTACTAACAGGCTTTGAGGTAAGTAACGAAAAATTGTGGGGAAATATCACCCGATAGACAGTAGCCCATGATACTTTGGTTGGTGTTCGGGAGAAAAAGCCAAACGGAGGGTCAACTAAAGAAAACCACAGGAAGCTAATAGTACTTGTCTATGTGAACAAACAGGCATTGCTGCTGACTGCCGCTGCGCGCACGACTAAGGTTGCCGGACTCAAGCGCGAACTGGGGCAGGCCGAAGAAGAGCTCGGCCTCGTGAAGAAGCAGCTCGAGGAGAACAAAGGTAAGTGAAACCCCGTCTGTGTGTCATATAGAGGAGAAAAAAGTGATGATGCTAACAAAAAGCATCATGGTTTTTCATAGGAGCCGTGACCGAAGTGGCGGCCCTGAAGAAAGCGTTGCCTGCAGCCGAAGCCAAGGCGGCTATGGAGCGCACTGAGCGCGAGAAGCAAGATGCTCGGGTGGGAGAGGTACAGCAAGAGCTCTAGGAGCTCGGCAAGAAGTTCGAGTCCTAGGAGCATGACTTCAAGACGCAAGAGTCTGAGCTTGCGAAGGCCCTCCAGAGTGCAACAGACGCCAAGGCCGAAGCCCAAAAGGCCCTCTAGGAGATCCAGGTGGCCAAGAAGATAGCGGACGGTAAGGCATTCTTCATGCAAAGCAAGCATGTGGAAGAGTCATTTTTGTTACTTACACGAATTCGGAGCTCTCCAGGAGCTTTCGCAGATCTGCCACGCGGCATTTCGGATGCCACGGAGTTCTATCATGCTGAAGAGGGGAGCTCAACGGAGAAGCTGTTCTGGTCCCAATACATTGGAACCGAACACCCGATGCCTCTAAGTGACCAACTGAAGCAACTAGTCGAACTCCACAATGCGGATGTGGCCTGGCGAGCCCCTGCCCCGCAGCTACTTTGGCCTGATAAAGCGGATGGTGAATGCCTGTCCACGGCTAGAAGTTATCAAGCAGTTCGTCTGTATTGAGGGTGCCCGACGGGCCTTTGCCCGCGCTAAGGTGCATTGGGCCAGACTGGATGCTGAGAACCTCGTGAAGGATGGACCCCCCGGAGGGTAAGGAGCATCGCTACCCCGAAAAATATTATGATGGTGTTATGAAAGGCGCTCGGCTTGTGGCAGATGAATGTCCTAAGAACATAATTTTTGAGTGAATGTACTCATGTCGTCCTTGTAATATGAGAACGGGTTTGTTTGTACTATGTAACACGTTGTTTGATTTAAAATATTACCTTCTCTGCGGCCGTTTATCGAAATATGAAAGTAGGCCAGTCGTCGGCTTCCGCCCCCTTGTAACTAGTACTGGGGTGTTTGTGGAAACCCAAACACTCTTTATCCAAATTCTTGGTCCTTTAAGGAGGTGTTTAGCGCAGCGAACAAGGCAATCGGAATCTTCGGCTTTATAACTCTCACTTGGCCATAGAAGTCTATAATTTTAAATTTTGGCGAAGCCCCTAGTATTCGGAAGGCCGAACTGGGGTGCTATGCACATCTAAATCGGGCAAGGCTGATTCCTCGCCTTAAGCGGAAAAAAAATCTTTGAGGATTTAGTACCTCGCGAACAGCGACCAGCTCTCACCGCATCATGATGGTCAGTTTTCGGCTTTCTCTACTGAGGTGCTCGTCCGGAAGAACCGGGACACAATCGCAGTAGTTCTCCCTGCGCTACCTTAGCCGATATAACGGAAGGTACCAAAACAAGGGAACCGGGCTAACCCAACTATTGACCCAAGACATGATTCGGAGCTGATGCATATAATGCTATAAGTTCGGGGTGTCGCACTGTTGAAAGTGTTCGGACTTTTCTTGCCATGTTATGGGGCTCGATAAGAAGCCCCTGGCAAATTGAGCATACCAAATGTACGGATGCAATATTAAATAAATATTCAAGGGAAAATATGAAGATATTAGTAAGAAGTTGATGCTGGTATATCTTTTCCCATTGTTATTTGTATAATACATCAAGGCGTATGTTTACAATTAATGCATTAACCGAAAACAAATAGGGCCATTTGACATGTCCTATCCAAGGGTGGGCTGCATGCAGGTACGTAAAACAGGTATGATGATCATTAACAGAGACCACCTGGGTACTCCCTTGTGTGCAAAGCCGCTTGCCTCCTTGGTGTTCCCTCCTGTGATGAGTCCGGTTATCCGATCTCTCTGAAGGGGCTGCCCGAAAGTAGGGTCCTGAAAGAAAGAAAGAAAGAAAAATGGTATGCGGGCCTCATGGCGACTGAACCGCACTGCAGGCCGCATGGTCGTCTCGCCTCCACCTATGCCCATGGTATTTTAAGCGCGTATTTGTGTACGTGTGGCACAAACACCGCCTGAACAGGGTTGGGGTGAAGGCCGGATTGCTAATCGAGCTCCTGGTGTGCCAGACGGTCCAGTTGCGGGGTGCTCCGGACTCGCTTGACGGTGTTCGGGGTTGTTGTTGCCGAATTGGCTGTTTGTCGAAGGAGGCTGCTTTGTACTTCTGCCGCGAGGGCCGCAGTGTGCTCTTCCGTACGGAGGGAGCGGTCTGTATTTCCATTGACTGTTATAACCCCGTGAGGTCCTGGCATTTTGAGCTTGAGGTATGCATAGTGTGGTACCGCATTGAATCGAGCAAACGCGGTTTGTCCAAGTAGTGCATGATAGCTACTACGGAAAGGGACGATATCGAAGATTAACTCCTCGCTTTGGAAGTTATCTGGAGATCCGAAGACCGCTTCCAGTGTTATTGAGCCTGTACAGCAGGCCTCTACCCCTGGAATTACACCCTTGAAGGTGGTTTTGGTGGGTTTGATCCGTGACAGATCGATGCCCATTTTGCACACCGTGGGGATGTGAGTGGCATAGATCATGTTCACCATTTTCACCTGGGGGAAATTTCTTCTGTCCCCCAGTGTTCGGACGCCGGAGCTCCTCGTCATCATTGCTGTGTAGCCCCTTGTCCTTGTTCTCAGCATTTATCTTGCCGTCCTGTTTGAACACCCAGCAATCTCTGTTAGTGTGATTGGCTGGTTTATCGGGGGTGCCGTGAATCTGGCATGAGCGGTCGAGTATGCGGTCCAGACTGGACGATCCCGGATTGTTTCTTTTGAACGGCTTCTTCCGCTGACCGGATTTGCTGAATCCGGCATTGATTGTCGTATCCTCAGCATTGTCGCCGTTGTTTCGATGCTTGTGTCTATTGCACCGTGGCTTTCTGTTACTCTCACGGATATCTGAAGTGCCATATTTTCCTGGCGCGGTGTTACTGTGAGATAGCAAGCTGTCCTCACCCGCGCAAAAGTGGGTCATAAGTGTCTTGAGAGCCGCCATGGACTTCGGTTTTTCTTGGCCGAGGTGTCAGGGAAGCCACTCGCCATGGATATTATGCTTCAAGGCCGCCAGGGCCTCGGCATCCGGACAGTCGACAATTTGGTTCTTTTTAGTTAGGAACCGAGTCCAGAATTTCCTGGCTGACTCTATGGGCTGTTGGGTAATGTGACTTAAATCACCAGCATCCGGTGGTCGCACGTAGGTGCCCTGGAAGTTATCGAGGAATGCGTCCTCAAGATTTTCCCAACTACCGATGGAGTTTGCTGGCAGGCTATTCAACCAATGTCTGGCTGGCCCTTTAGGCTTGAGTGGTAGATACTTGGTGGCGTGTAGGTCATCACCGCGGGCCATGTGAATGTGGAGAAGAAAATCTTCGATCCACACCGCGGGGTCTGTTGTGCCATCGTATGACTTGATGTTGACGGGTTTAAACCCTTCTGGGAATTCATGTTCCATTACTTCATCAGTGAAGCAGAGGGGGTGTGCGGCGCCTCTGTGCCGGGCTATGTCGCGGCGCAGTCCGATTAGGTCTGGTCCGTTGTGTTCGGCCCGGACGGATTTATCAGTATTGTATCCGGCATAACGATCAGTGGCGCTCCCCCGTGATTCGTAGATCGATCTTGGTTGTCCTGCGTTGTTTTCCAATATGTCTCGCAGGTCTTGTGTATTGCCCCAGGCCATAGTGAACCAGCGTGGGGGTGCAGGCTGGTATCCGGCCTTATATGTCGTTTTATCCCGGCCACGGGGTGGCCGGTTAGCCTCATCTTGTGCTGGAAGTTCAGGCTCTTCGGCCTCTTCTTCTAGCGATTTGTGCTTTGGGTATCCCCTGATGGGGGGCTCGAGTCCGTATTTCTTGGTTGCCAGGACTTCAGTCCATCTTTCTGCGAGCAGATCTTGATCAGCTTGGAGCTGCTGCTGCTTCTTTTCCAGGCTTCTTGCAGTGGCTATAAGCCAGCACTTGAAGCGCTCCTGCTCTATGGGATCCTCTGGTATGCCGAATTCATCGTCACCGAGGCTCACCACGTCTTCGGAGGGAGGCATATAGTTATCGTCCTCCATGTATCCGTCCGTCGCCTATTCGTCTGGGCTGGCCTGCCCGTATTCCTATTCGACTTGCTGGAAGGTGGGTTGATCAGGATCGTATTCCTCTTCGGCACCATCTGGATTTTCTTCTCCAGTGCCGGTGTTGCTGTGGCGGGGCTTGGAGCGGCGCCGGTGATGACCATGCTTTGATTTCTTCCCTGAGGGGTTATCTCCTGTTGCCTCATCATCGTTGTTTTCTTTGGGAGTATCCACCATATATATATCATATGAAGAGGTGGCAGTCCATCGCCCTGTGGGCGGTGGTTCCTGTTCTTCTCCCGCATCGTCGTCTATTCCGTCGATGTCTTCGGAATAGAAGTTAAGCACGTCGGTCAAGTCATCGACCGTGGCTATAAAGTGGGTGGTGGGTGGGTAACGAATTTCTTCGTCGCCAGCTTCCCACTCGAGCCGAACATAGTTCGGCCAGGAATCTCTTGATAGAGAGAGAGACCTTAATAATTCTAGCACGTCTCCGAAGGGTGAGTGCTGAAAGATATCCGCGGCGGTGAACTCCATAATCGGAGCCCAATTAGATTTGATGGGCACGGATGCGCGCGGTCCGGAACACACGGCCGGATACAAGTCCGGGAGTCCGGAGACACAGATCTCCTTAGGAGCGGAGTCTGTGTTCAGCTCCAACGCCGATGAGTATGCGGCCTCTGGGGCGGGGTCCATCCACCCGTCCTCCGAAGGCATGACCTGCTATGGAACGAAGTCCGGAGCCGTAGCAAGTGCGATGTTCTAAATATTGTCCGATGATAGATCTAGGTCGTGTACGTCATGATCGTTCGGTGCTCCTGACATGGGCCCGAATCCGTCGAAGATCAAGTCTCCGCGGATGTCGGCAGTGTAGTTTAGGTTTCCAAACCTGACCTGATGGCCAGGGGTGTAGCTGTCGATCTGCTCCATATGGCCAAGCGAGTTGGCCCGAAGTGCGAAGCCGCCAAACACGAAGATCTGTCCGGGGAGGAAAGTCTCACCCAGGACGGCGTTGTTGAGGGTTGGAGGAGCCATCAAGCCTTACAGCGACGACACAGAGGAACTCTCAATGAAAGCACCAATGTCGGTGTCAAAACCAGCGGATCTCGGGTAGGGGTCCCGAACTGTGCGTCTAAGGCTAATGGTAACAGGATACTGGAGACACGATGTTTACCCAGGTTTGGGCCCTCTCGATGGAGGTAATACCATACTTCCTGCTTGATTGATCTTGATGATATGAGTATTACAAGAGTTGATCTACCACGAGATCAGAGAGGCTAAACCCTAGAAGCTAGCCTAAGGTATGATTGTTGTTGTTGTTGTGTCCTACGGACTAAACCCTCCGGTTTATATAGACACCGGAGGGGGATAGGGTTACACAGAGTCGGTTTACAAAGAAGGAGATCTACATCCGAATCGCCAAGCTAGCCTTCCACGCCAAGGAGAGTCCCTTCCGGACACGGGACGAAGTCTTCAATCTTGTTCTTCATAGTCCAACAGTCCAGCCAAAGCATATAGTTCGGCTATCCTGATACCCCCTTATCTAGGACTCCCTTAGTCGTGGGGGCCAGCAACGTGGCGCAGCTCCAGCACCGCCACTGGACACGGCGACCGCGGTGAGAGACACGCTCATCGTTGCAGGACACAGTCAGTTTATTGTGCCGAGGGTGGCATTAGCGTTCTGGCATGACCAGCAGATCAAGGGTATGTTTGGTTTGTGCCCAAGGTTGCCCCATCAATGCATTGGCTAGCCAAAATTTTAGTTGCCCATGATTTGGCCGACATTGGCAAGAAAAATAAACTAGAGTTGTCTAGAGTTCATTGGCATGCCAAAAAAAGGCAACCATCGAAACAAAGACCAATCTTTGGGTCATGATTAAAAATTTGGTAAGGTGCACTTGGCCACAATCCAAACACACCCCAACACCCAGCTCGTCGAGGATGCACGGGGCATCGCGACGCGTCTGCAGAGTGGTGTAGCATGGCCAACTGCATCCCCAGGACCTGAGACCATGTCGGGTCGTCTTGCTTTTTCAATGACATGCGGGGATTGCATGTGAGCAAAGGGCATCTCCAACATTTCCACGACCGCAGCTGACTACCCTGGCACACCAAAAACCCTCGCGCCGTTGCGCGGTGTCTTCCCAGCCGGCGCCAGCTGCCCGTATTCATGTCGTCCGACCGTATGACGTCATTAAGAGGCTCGGTGCCCGAGAAACCAACTCTGGCGACTTAATGACGCACCCGGACGCTTGGCCTCACCGGAATACGCTACCTAAAGCGGCAACGCCCAGCTAACGTCCAAACCATAGCGCAACGTCCTCCTACCTGGCACCACACCCGCCATGATCTTGTCTTCGGGGATGAACTCGAGGTCGCCGCCCTCGCTCAAGTTGCCTGTCGCGACGCAATAGCGGCATATCCGGACGCGGACGCAACCGCACAAGTGGTGGCCACGCTGGCGGCTGACGACGGGAGCACCGTCAGCCACGCGTCCTACTTACCATCGTTCAACGTCTGACACCACCAAGGTTGGGGACTCCTCCGAGGATGAGTAGGGCATGGGAGGCGGCAGGGCATGGTGTGCCAACTGGCCGGTCTGTATCACGTGTTCTATTCTTCCTTGCCGAAGACCGCACCTTCACTTCACGGGTCTTGAACTCCGCCCCCGTACATAGAGATCGCAGATGGAGGACGTTGGTCACCGTCGTATAATAGGTTTAGGGTCAGGTATCTTTTATTTTTCTATCCTATAAAAGTTCAAAACGTAATGAAAATCCGCCGGTGTATATGAACTTTCAGAATAATATCGTATATTGTAGGAGTACTAGCAAGGTGCCCATGGGTTGCACGGAACATCAAGATCTTGTGGGAGAAAAGGATGAACAAGGGAAGGCCTTATCTGCAAATGTGGAGAGGAGTGCGGGTAAATTGTCATAGTTTCCTTCCTTACCGTTAGATATAGATCGGCACTCCAATAGTATGTCCACTACACATTCACGCATTTCACATCTTTCTACATCTACGAGAACCTACGAAAGGGTTAATATAAATTGCCTCTCTCTCTCCTCCCCTGATTTTCATGGTGGTGGGCCCCTCCCTCCCCCCAATCTACAATCAACATCTCACACATTTCACATTATGTTAATTACGTAATTGGGATTACGTAGGTGTAGCATTACTCGTCCTAAAAAACCAACTAAGCCAACCTCCCAGCATATCGCGCGGGAAAAGACCCAGTCGCGAAATTTTAGTCGGGATTACCGGATTACTAGTAGTAATATCGATGGATCGCGTGAAGCACCAAGTTTTTTTTGAGGGGACGAAGCACCTAGTTTAAAAGTAAAAAGGCGGTACACTCACGGCACCCCTGTCGCGGTCGCATTGCACCCCACACACGTTCGGTCCTGCACACAGTTCACGCAAACGGAACGCGCTTCAGCTTGCCTCTTCACTGACACGTGGGACTGCTCTTGGAGAAACCGACCATGTGCCAAACTGCCCCCGCCCAAGTAATTGGGATTACGTAGGTGTAGCATTAATTACGTAATTGGGATTACGTAGGTGTAGCATTAC
>NC_057804.1:542622913-542633301 GCF_018294505.1 Triticum aestivum | reverse complement strand
CGTCCCCTTCCACTCCATTCGCTCCGCCAAAGCTGCCCTCCCACCGTGCTGATACGTCGGCACCGCGGTTCGTCGTGGGGATGCACGGCGATCCTCTCGCTCCCATAGTGCGCTCTCGTCGGCTACCGCCCTCTAGCCACGCCGCCACCGCTGGCGATGTTCTTGTGGAGGTGCACGGCGGTCAGCGTCGCCACCGCTGGTGATGTTCATGTGGAGACGCACGGCAGTCATCTTCTGCCATGGTATGCGCATTCTAGACTGAGGCCCCATGCATGTCGGTGTAGCACTGAATGTTAGCTGATAGACGTTGTTAATCTCACTGTTTACCGAAGTAGTTTAGAGTCAATATGCTCTGCTTAAGAAGCTTCCTTGCTCTGTTCTGCACTCAATCTGCTTAGCTGAGATGGCATGCCAAGGCCGATTAGTTGCTAAAATATCATGCCATATATTTATTATGGCGTAGATTGCCATGGTCTAGTAGCCAATCTGTTAGGTGAAATAGCTCTACACCATTTTATACTCGATCTTTGTTGCTGCGATGGCCTTCGATAGTTCGATGGCTATGTGCTCGGCCTCATTGACTGCGGAAACAGCCTGCCATAATTTAGCACTCAAATCTGTTTGCTGAATTAGCTTTACATATATTTCGTTACTTAGATCTTCTCGTCCAAATATATTGCCATAGCTTTAGACATCGACCTAGGTATTTTTTTTGACTTCATAAAAAATCATATATGTTTTTCCTGTAATATCTAGTAGAAGAACTAATTTGTATGTCTAACAGATGGACAAGACTTGGATAACTTCTCCTCAAAGATTCTCCACTGCATATGTCGAGGGGGTTGAAAATTTCATGAACTTTATCAGAGCTGAGTACGGTGGTCCGAAATCAGATGTGCTCTGCCCGTGTAGCAGTTGTATGAATTCAATTACAAGACCCCAGTCAACTGTGCAAAATCATCTACACTTGTATGGGATGTCGGTCACATATACTAGGTGGGTTCATCATGGTGAAGTTGTGAACGTCAATGTTATTGACTACATGGAAGCAACAGATCACCATCTTGATCTGTCTGATGCTCGGGTGGAAGAGGAGGAGGTGGTGGTGGTGGTGGAGCCAGTGAATTTGACCAACATTGAAACGATGCTACGAAATGCTCGTGCATTTCGTGAACTTTCACCTGATGAAGAAAAACGGTGGGCCCGCATGTTGGAACAATGCAACATGGCTGTCACCTGAGGAAATAAGCGGTTAGTATTCTCAGTTATGGTCACTTTTCTTCAAGTGAAGACATCTGAGCGGATGACCAACAAATCATTCGATGCGATGTTGGCTGCTTTCCGCAAATCTTTCCCAGATGCATCTGAGCTGCCACACACCTACAGTAAAATGAAGAATTTCCTTCGTGCAGTTGGAATTGGATATGATATGATCCATGTTTGTAAGAATAATTGTGTTCTGTTCCGGAAGGATTATGCCAACTTAAGTGAATGAAAGAAATGCAAATCATCAAGATGGAAAGATCGCGATGATGTGAAGAGGATTCCTCATAATGTTTTGAGGCATTTTCCAATTATACCAAGATTGCAAAGGTTGTTTCAAGATGCTGAAACAAGAGAAGATGTACTGTGGCATTCTAGGAACCAGGAGTACAGAGATCAGAATGTAATGAGCCATCCATCTCATGGTAGTGAGTGGAAAGTTTCAACCATAAACACAAAAAGTTTGTTGCTCACCCGAGAAACATTAGACATGGCTTAGCTTCAGATGGATTTAACCCATTTGGCCACCAGAGCGCCACATATAGCATGTTCCCAGTGCATGTTATCCCTTACAACATGCCTCCAAATGTCTGCACTAAAGAATCAAACTACATGATGGCCTTGCTCATCCCAGGTCCAAAAAGTCCTGGAAAGGATTTTGATTTATTCATGGAACCTCTTGTGGAGGAACTTCAGCAGCTATGGAGGGGTGTTCTCACTCGAGACCTATATAGCAGCCCACCATCTGATTTCTTTCTGCGTGTTGTTATTATTTGGTGCATCCATGTTTATCCGGCTTTGGGCACCATGTCAGGGCGAACGACACATGGTTACAATGCATGTGTTCGTTGTGACAGGAATCCGCTGTCATACGCAATACTTAGCAAGATTTGTTACATTGGACACTGTCGTTTCCTTCCCAAGGATAAGCCTCATCCAAGAAAATACCGAACACATGTGTTCAATGCAAAGCATGAAAACCGTGATGCGCCAAAGAGGCACACCGCCGATGAGCTGCAAGTGGAATTATAGAAGGTCGGCATATTACACCAGGAAACCATCCTGGTAATGGTAGCGGGAAAAGGAAGCATGGTGGGGCAGAAGAGAGATTATTGTTTACCCGCAGGTCCACTTTGTGGAACTTGGAGTATTGGAATGATTTGGATCTGTGGTATAATCTTGATGTGATGCACATCGAGAAAAATATATGTGACAACATTATCGGCACACTTCTTAATATTGAAGGCAAGACGAAAGATACCTTAAAATGTAGGATTGATTTGACACACCTGGGTATCAAACAGAATTTGTAGGTGCAAGATGAAGGTAAACCACGAGATACGGCACCAACTGTGTACGTCTTGGACAAGGTAAAAAGAAAAGAATTCTACCAGGTCCTATCACGTGTGAGATTCCCACATGGATTTGCTTCCAACCCTGAAAGGAGAGTCAGTGCAGATGGAAAAAAAGGTACAAGGGTTGAAAATGTCGGATTTCGGGTTCCGGCAGACCCTCTAGATTCGAACACTGGGGTGCGCGCGGAGATTTCGCCCTCTACCTACCTGCACCTCGCCGCCTCGCTGGGATCTAAGCTACGAAAGGAACAACACAAGAGACACAGGGTTTATACTGGTTCAGGCCACCATTGTGGTGTAATACCCTACTCCAGTGTGTGGTGTGGTGGATTGCCTCTTGGGCTGATGATGAACAATACAAGGAAGAACAGCCTCGCGAGGGTCTGTTCTTGGCTGGTGTGATGAACTGCTAGGGTGACTTCAGTCGCTTCTCTCTCTCTCTCTCTCTCTCTCTCTCTCTCTCTCTCTCTCTCTGGTTGATCTCTAGATCGAACTCTCTCTCCTGCCTTGAGAGTGGCTAGTCCTATTTATAGAGTGAGGCCCTGGTCCTCTTCCCAAATATTGAGCGGGAAGGGTGCCAACATGTGGGGACCCCGACTCATAAGTCGAGATCACCGAATGCATGTGTACAGTGATCCCAGAGATCAATGCTCACTGAACACACAGAAGCTGAATAACAAGAGTCTTACATCCATACATACCGTTTTACACAAATAGGACCATTATGGCCAAGTCTTGAGTATAACATTGCAGCGGAAATCTTCGTCGATAACTTGGACCCATGCCATCTGCCTTAACCCTACAGGCGTTCTGACTAGGAAGTGTCCTAGCTCGCATGTTCGTCACTGAAGTATTCTTCATCATATCATGTTCTTTCATGCCTGGCCAATAAAATAACCAGTGGCAAGCCAATGAGTACTTTGAATGTACTCGCAAGCAACCCATGTTTTGGTTCAAGATACAACAATGCATGATATAGGTAAATTTTTGCAGAAAGCTAGTTATGAGTGCAATGACATGTTCAACAACTTGTAAGACATGCATCAGGAGAATTCAAGTAACCATGAGGACAGGTTACAGATATCAACATAAATAGAGTGGGCACCAACCCAACTCAATAATGTCAAGTCCATCGACTTGACCCAAGTAGTTTTATCAACTCACACACACGGTTGTAAAACTCTAGACATAGTTTAAGCAGCACCGCCCAACTGTCCTTGACTGTGGACACGGCTATTCGAATAGTTTTACACTCTGCAGAGGTTGCACACTATACCCACAAGATCCGGGGAACTTCCGTGTCATCCACGACCCGTGATACCTCAAGTACCCGGGGTAAGCAGCCGATCACTATCTTTCCCTAGACAACACTAACAAGGAGTCCACTCGTTGTTCCATATCCTCACGATGTACATCATACGAGACTCACTCGAGATTGTAACATCCGAGAGGGGACGCAACGGTGTATCTGGTGCCCTGTAAAAACAGTCATGGCCGCCCTACCTGGCACGACCCCGTCCCGAGAGAGAGCACCAACTCTCCCCCGTCACTAGTAATGCGGGCTCCAAGCTAGTATCGGCCTAGGTAATCAATAATGCCCTTTCCCATATATGGGTAGAGTGGTTGCGCATGTAAGGTTGGGTCAGTCAACAAATCTTAAATCTAATCCGTTTTCAAAAAACAACACACACACTTGCCTCGGTACACCACTTCGTCATCAAGTGGTTACCCATCTCATCATCTCCCTCGGGCATAAGTGGCACCCGACGGGGTTTTCGAAAAGTCCTTTGAAAACACTTTATCTCCTTCATCATGCATATTCCCGTCCATTTTTGCGTAGCATCTACTTTAGCATCCTATCTACGCCCACCGGCATAACCCTCA
This sequence comes from Triticum aestivum, assembly GCF_018294505.1. Taxonomy (NCBI): domain Eukaryota; kingdom Viridiplantae; phylum Streptophyta; class Magnoliopsida; order Poales; family Poaceae; genus Triticum; species Triticum aestivum. Next base: position 542,628,799 of record NC_057804.1, on the reverse strand, counting down.
TAAGAAGGTAGGGTTATGCACAATGCAAGTATCAACGAGGAAGTACGGTGGCAAACCATCAAAGTGGATACCACCTCATCATGATTGCGATGCAACAACAATATGGTGCTATATGACATGCATAAAAAGGGTTTCATAGACATGGTCAAAGGGCTGCTTGCCTGTTTTAACAAAGTCTTCGAGGTCTTCAAATATATCTGTTCCAACTCCGAGCATTTCGTCTACTTCGTCAACTATCGTTGAAAGCAACCATAATAAGCAACACAACAAGGCAGGAAATAAAAGTGCTCTAAAAATATGAGTTGGACTTTTCTAGGATACCTCTGGTCATATGAGGGGTGACCAAAGTGGTTTCATTAGGATTTGATTAATGGACATCTCTGAACATTTCAATATGATGGAATCAAGGGATTAATGGGTTTGCAAGAAGTGTACAGAAATATTATTTTCAAAAATGAGAAGAGGCACCCATTTAATAAATGATGATTTTAGAGGCATCTAGGAATTGGTTTCATAGGATTTGGAGTTCAAATGATTCCTCTATGTATATGCAAAGTTGACAAATATGAAGAATGGCTCATTATATTGTGGGGTACAGAAAGTATTAAGAAAAATGTTCATAAACTAAGTTATGAACTTATAAGCATCTAGGAATTTGAATCATGGCTTTTGGATCAATTTTGAGCTCTCTGTGATTTTCTAACGTTCATCACAGAAATGGAAAATGGGGTTTTGATAAATATTTGTGAAGGAAATGCTTCTGTAGAAATGTGATAATAGCACCATGTGGTAGGGAATGATTTTAGAAACTACTAGAAATTTGAATCATCAAATTTGGAGTTAATTTGAATTATTTATGGATTTTAGAAACTCACTGGAAAAGAATAAAAAGAAAATATAAGGCATTACCCTTATCCTGCGCACCGGTGAGAGATAGCCGTGGGCCGGCCCAGCAGCTCAGCCACGCAGACGACAGGCGATGTCGAAGGCGTATTTCGCCCGGCCCGTCTCCACTTGCCAGCGTGGCCCGGTGGCTGGGCCACTAACGAGCGGGGCCCGCCTGCAGGTCATCGTCTTCATCTTCCTCCCGTGCGCTCGCCTGGCCGAGGGAGCAGAGAGCCCCGACGACGACTGTCAGCGCTACGGAGCACCTCCGGCGATGCTCTGGCTATGGATGAGCTCGACGTCGAGCGCCGCATCCATTCGTGTATGCCACGGCTGCTGGGGATGGTCGAGGCGACGGCGGCTTGGATGCCGACGGACGGTGGCGTCGGGCGAGATTGGGCACGGTGCTACGGTGCGTCCTCGGACGAGGGAAAGAGTGTGGGAGCTCCGCCTTGCTCAGGGGAGCCTTCTGGTGGAGAGAGGAGAGGGAGAAGAGCTCGGGCTCGGCTAAATTTAGGTGGAGGCCGGCGGCGGCTCTCCGGCCATGGAGGGCTATGGAGGGCGCGGGGAGAGGAGTGAGTTGGTCCAGGGGGTCTCTGGGAAGGAGAGAGAGGCAAAGGAGTAGAGAGGAGGCTCGGGGGTGGCCTTAAATAGAAGGGGGCGAGGTGCTCAGCGGGGCCGTGCGCCGGCGAGGTCATAGCCATCGTTGGAGGCCACGGGAGTGCTTGGCTTCGAGTCGGGGTCTTCCTGGGCGTGGTCTACGGCTAGGGGAAGGGAGAGAAGGAGCGGGGGAGCATCAGGGCAGCGCGCGTGTGAGCATGCCCATTGGAGCTCTCGGGCGGCCATGGTGCGCGTGCGAGCAGGGGCAAGAGAGAGAGAGGAAGAAGGGGGCTGACAGCGTGCCGTGTCCCAGATGCCGAGGCGGCCTCGTGAGACACGCTGGGAGGCCCGAGGTGGCCGGAGGCGGTTGGCAGGGGGCGGCTACAGTGCGGGAGCGCACTGTAGCGCGCTCCAGAACGCCCATATGGCTGTCCAGGCCATTTTCTATGCTTGTGGGCACGCCCTTGCATGTCCAGTAGCATTTGGGGAGGTGCTAAGGAAGGGATCTTGGCCTTGGATGCTTTGGGTGGCCAGTGGGTGAAGAGAGAGGAAGGAGAAGAGTGGAAATGGGGCTATGCAGAATAGAAAATTGGTGGTTCCATCCCCTTGATCAGTAAGCATTTACTTGAGCTGAATGCCAGAGGTAGAGGGAGGTTAGGAGGAGGTGTGGTAAAGAGGAGAACTCATTTGGATCACTAGAAGAGGCCCAAGCAGGGTTTTTAGTTAAAATGCAGAAGGTGTTTGATGCTAGTATGGGCAAGTAGATGATCTCCATTTGCCATGAGACTCCACAGGGTGAAATGGCACATATAACTAGGGCCTTCCACCAATTTGGAGCTTATCTGGGCAAAGTTGCCAATGCAACTTTTGTAAACCCTAGAAATCAGCAGAAATGGACTTTCCAAGATTTAGTCATGCAAATATGTTCTCCTTGATGCACCACTTGGTGTAGTGTCATTATGTGAGGTTATGAACATGTCCACAAAAGTTGAGATTAAAAGGAGAAAGTTGCCAATGTAGAGTTGTTCAAATTTGGTTCTGGACAGGAAGGGTTTTGGGGTACTTTGATCAATTTAACTTGTTCTCCAACTTGTGCCACTTGGTCTAGATGATTTATTAGACCATTTGAGCATGTTCACAAGGTTTGAGAACATTTGGACATGTTTGGCATTGTAAAGTTGCTCAAACTTCAAAATGGACAAAAATGGTTTTGAGGGAATTTGATGATGTTATCTTGTTCTCCAAGACATGAGACTTGGCAAGATCACCAACTAGGGCATTTGTGACATGATGGAATTTCCTTGGATTTTTATGAAAATATTTCCTGTAGAAATATTTCAAATCCTTGTAATTGGCAGAAATGGTTTTGGGAGGTTTTGTCCAATATTTTGAACATGACCATGTGTTGAAACTCTCATATATGGGAAATATGTGTCCACTGAGTTTCCCTGATTTTTGTCAAATATTTGTAAAACAATAAAATAATTTTCCCTATTAAAGACCATTTCTAGCCTTAAGAAAAAGCTTTTAAATAAAATAGTAAAATAACTTTTAAAATTATATTTTTGTTGTTTCTGGGTATCCTATATCTAATAGGAGTCAAATATATTTTTGGAAAGATTTTTACTGCCCTTAATTAAGTACTTGCAGTGCAAACCTCAATTCAGGGGGTTTTGAAAAACTAATTATTGAAAATACTATTTGGCCAAATTATTTTTGTAAGAAAATTCTATACTGTATTATACACATGGCATGATCATTGGGCAGAAGTTTTGGATCAAGGAGAAGGAGTATAAGAGTTGGAGGATTTATTTGATTTTTAGAGCACTTGCAAACAAGACACAAAACCCAATCAAGGCAAAGTCCAAAACACACAAAAGTTTTTGTCAAACCACATTTTATCATTATTTATCACTTTAAGTGTTGTGCCATGAAAATCAGGGTGTGACACAACAATTGGCCATTTTGAAGGGGAACATCTAGTACACTTATCCTGACTAAAGTTGGTCCTTGCCTGCCAAGGCTCTGGTGGTGACGCCTTCCTGAGCTCCACGATGACTTCCTTCCTGCCGTTGGGACGGTCTTGGTCTTGTTGCACCGAAATGGATGCCTTTGCTTGATGCTCTCGTCTGCGCTTGCTCCCTTTGCACCAAGTAGGAAAGGAGGACACTGCACGGGCTGGCACCCGCCTGGCGCCCTTGGTCGTCATGGATTGCGTCATGGGCACCTCGTGAGGTACCCCGTCTTGATCTCTCCGCCTCCTCGCGAGCCAGCCTGACGAGGCTGTGCCTGAGGAAGCTTCCTGTCGTCCACCCTGCGAGGCTTGGCCCCTCGCGAGGGTCTTGAGCTCATGCTGATGAAGATGGGCCGTGTTGGGCCGCCTCTTGAGCCACGCCACAAGCCGCAGGCAGGCAAGTCTGGGGACCCCCATTCCCAGAACACCGACAGTAGCCCCCGGCCCAAGGCGCACCCGGACTTGGCTGAGCAGAGAAGCGAAGGGGCAAGTGCGAAGTGTCGCGGGCCCTAATAGCCTGCGGCCTTGGGCGCCACGTGGTGGTTGATTGAACGTGGGCAGCTCCGCTCCCCCATGACGCCTCGGCAACTGCACGAACTGACAAGTCCCTGCATGCAAAAATGGGTCATGATTACCTGCGATCGTGGAAGCCGACGGTTGGCCCCCTCCGGCTATAAGTACGGAACAACGCGAGCCATTCCAGTTCATCTTCCTCTGCTACTCCTCCTCTTCTTCATCTTCGCCATTGCTCCGCTTTGCCGCAATGGCTCCGATCCGCCGGTTCTCCGCAGAAGAGAAGGGAAAGGCCCCCCGAGAGGGTCCTGACCCGCTTCCGCCGAAGAAGCGATTGGTCCTCTGCTGCCGAGATGAGGGTGCGCGGCAGGAGGTATCGAGGCCTTGGTGCGAGCGGCCGCCGCCAGGCTTCCCGCTGCCCTTGTATGCCCACCTTGAGGGCCCTGCAGGAGTTGATGTCGAGCGCCATGGACGCCGCCGCCGTCGGCACCGGCGGGTCACGGCGGTGCGCGTTGTCCCTCCTGGAGTACACGCTGAGGGATCCTCCCGAGAGTTTGTGCTTCACGCCAGCATGCCTCCTCGATCTTGGATTTGCCTTCCTCCTTCCTTCGCCTTCTAGATTCCGTCAAGGGGGGCTTTCAGGCTCTGGCTGCGGCACACCGACTGCCAGACTCCTGCGACCGAAGCGGATGTCGAGGTCATCGCTCCAGGCAAGGTCTTCATGACTCGGGGTTGAGGCGAGATTGCCCGGGTCTGCCGATCAGAGGGGGCCCTCGTGATCCACCTGGATTATGATGGCGCCTCCTTGATGCTCTTCAAGGTCTTTGACAAAGGTGGGCGTCGGCTGGAGTGTTGTCCCAGAGGCGGCGGCCAAAGCTCTGGAGCGGCAAGGACCAGACCTGTCGTCACTTGTTCTTCCAGCAGCTCCTCTGATGGCGGCGGACGCCTCGAAGGATCGAGCGATTCCTCCGAGCTCCTTCTGACTCCGGTGACGAGCGATGACAGCTACGAGCCTCCGAGCTCGCGCCGTGCCCAGGGCAGGGCCAGCTCGCCCGGCAGCCGACGCGGCCGATCTGGATGAGCCTGGCGCCGAGCCTCACGCGGCCCACTGTTGATGATGGCGTCTGTCACCATGGTTCCTGTTGTTAGGACTCCTTAGGATACGCGTCTTTTGTCCCTGCGAGGAGCCAAGAACACACCCCGTGGGGGCTTGTAAGGTGTCTGTAGTTCCTTTTGCTAATATGATCCTTATCGTGAAGTAGTGTGACATGCTCGTCCCGCCTTAGCTTAGTTCCTCCTTTCAAACCTCGCAAGGGCTCGATGCTCTGCGCCGACAGGTCCCGGTCCCAAGGCAAGGTTCAGCCATCGCTGGTATGCCAGGTTGCGATGCCGTGGTCAAGGCCAGGAGGTGAGCGGCCCGGGGTCCAGTAAGAGCCCCTGAGTCGCGATGCTCAGGAGGTCCCCTTTAGCACTCAAGCAGCCATCGTTCGGTGAGAAAGGAGCGCAACATTGCTAACACGGGATTGCATTGAATGCGGGGATGGTGCTGCGATAACTAGTGTTTCCGGAGGGTGACTTATCTCGAGAGTCAGGAACCGCTTCCTGGTGCGGTGCTAGGTCCGTGCATTGGCTGGCGAGGGGTTGTCTGGCGAGGTCCCCGCGTGCCTCTTCCCTCTCTCCTTTGCTCCCCTTTCTGCTCTACATCCTTGGGTCCCGGCCCTCGAGCGGGTCTCAGCCATCGCTGGTTTGCCAGGTCGCGATGTCGTGGACAAAGCCAGAGGGTGAGGGCTGGAGAGCCAGTAGGAGCCCTGAGTCGCGATGCTCAGGTACCCCCCCCCCTTTAACGTGCAAGCTTGGTTAGATGCCGACGCTCT
>NC_057804.1:542600082-542622612 GCF_018294505.1 Triticum aestivum | reverse complement strand
GCCCCCGAGATGAATGAAGAAGAGGTGCCACGGACAAGCATCAAATAACAAGCATGATGGGTCGAACGCATGGCCCAAAAATAAACGCAAGAGGGGTACATGGCGCTGGGTCTGGCTCGAGCGACTTGGGGATGATGCAGCCCGAGGGGCGCCCCCAACAAAGTAAGCTAGGAACATAAGGTAAAAAAGGGGATACATGCCGCAGGGACGGACCCACGCGGCCTCGGAATAATGCAGCCCTGGGGGCGCTCCCAGCTGGAAACGAAACTTGAAGGATGTCACCTGATAGTGTTGAATACTAAGGGGTGTTGAAGTAGTGGACGTCGTGGGCTGCGGAAGCCGATCTTCACGAGCCCCCAGGCCCAGGAGCCTCGGGAGATTCCGGAGGCGCTAGTGGCTCCTCGTAGACCATCTCCATCTCCGCCAGGACTACGGAACGCCTGGCCTCCTGAGCCTCCAGGATTCTCCCCATGAGGCGATGGCGCACAGCAGCCACGTTCGGCAAGCCGTAGGGCATGCGAACGTAGCTGTGGGGTGGGCCTTTGCAGTGCCCCACGCGTGAGGGCCAGAAGCGCTCCTGAGAGGCGGCTCGGTTGAGCCCTGGGATGTCAAAGCAGACGCGCAGCCCACCATCCTTGCCTGGATGGAGAGCTGCGGCGGGTAAGCGGCGGCTGCCACTCATGACTCTTGACTCCTGCAACTCCTGCGTGATCTGACTGACGAACTCTTGAGGTTTTGGCCCTCCTTGCCTTGCTCCTTCCTGAGGGAAACGTGCTTTGAAACACGCCTCCAAGCGGTGCCCAAGCGCCTCCCTCGTGACCTGAGCAAGGTCGGTGGCCCTCCAGGAGGGAGCCCTCGAGCCTTGCTTGAGGAGGGCGCCAGGCGTGCCTTCCTATGCGACACAAGGAGGTGCCCCCTGAGCAGGGCAGACCCTGAGGGGCCTTCCTCCTGAGGGGTCGGGCTTGACGATGTCTTCTTCTTCTTGGGAGAGGTTTCAGGGAGCCTCCCGCTCCCGCGATCTGGGTCTTCAAGTGATGCGGTCTGAAAAACTCGCTCCAGGGAGCACACTGCGTCTCTTTCTTCACAAGGCACCGTGATGACTCCACCGCTTCCTGGCATCTTGAGGACGTTGTAGCCGTGATGAGTCACGGCCATGAACTTGGCGAGAGCTGGGTACCCGAGGATGGCGTTGTATGGCAGGCAAATGTGGGCGACGTCGAAGTCAATGAGCTCGGTGCGGTAGTTGTTGCGCGCCCCGAAGGTGACAGGGAGGCGGACCTGCCCAATCGGAACCGTGGATCCATCGGTGACTCCGGAGAAAGGCTTGGTTGGGTGAAGCTGATCGTAAGGCACTTGGAGATTGTTGAATGTCTCTACGGACAGGACGTTGAGCCCTGCCCCGCCGTTGATGAGGGTCCTGGTGACCTGCATGTTGCTGATGACTAGGGAGCAAAGCATCGGGAGGACTCCGGCTGTGGCCGCGCACTTGAGCTGATCTGCTGAGCTGAACATGATGGCGCACGCCGACAACCTGAGGGGGCGCGTGGCTTCGAGCTTGGGGAGGACTGCATTCACTTCATGGGTGAACTGCTTGAAGATGCGTTGAGAGGCTGGGGCTTGAGCTCCGCCCAAGATGCAGGCGATCGCGCGCGGCTCCTGGAAGCCCCCAGCCCCCTCGTCCTGATGATGGTCCTCGTTTCTCCTTGGCTGCCGCGGCAGTGGAGGGAGGCCTGCATTTCCTTGCGGATGATCCTCGCGAGGCTGATCCCTCCAGTCTCCCTCGCAAGGCTGACCCTGCCAGCGATCCTCGCGAGGTCGGTCACGCCACCCTTGGTGAGGGCCGCGGTCTTCCAGTGTCCTTTATTCCTTCCTCCTCCTCGGCCGTAGCCTCGATCATTGCGGTCGGGGCGTCGGCCGGTCCTCCCTTCTCACACGGCTCGGACCTCTTGACATTCGTTCGTGTTGTGGGTGTGGAGGTCGTGGTACACACAGTACCGGCTGCCTTTGAAAGACTTGGTCTGATCTCTGCCCCGCTTGGTGTCTGGTTCTGCCGCGAGCACAGCAGCCCCCTTGCGCTTCACGTCCTTGGCCTTGGATTTCTTCTCTTCTGGGTCTACGGCTAGCAGCTCGAGGAGGGAAAGGCGCCCTTCCTCAGCCCTGGCGCACTTGGTCGCCAAGTTGAACAACTCCAAGGAAGTGCATAGATCTTCATGCATCGCCAGCTCCTCCTTCATCTTGACGTCACGCACACCGTCGGAGAAGGCTGAGATGATGTCCTCCTCGGTCACCTTGAGAATCTTGAGACGCACGTTGTTGAAGCGCTGGATGTACTTCTGCAGGGTCTCCCCTGGTTGCTGCTTGATGCGGCGCATGTCGCTCACGACAGGTGGCCGGTCGCGAGTACCTTGGAAGTGGGCGATGAAGCGGGTGCGCATCTCGTCCTAGGAGGAGATCGTCCCAGGAGCCAGGTTCAGGAGCCAGGTGCGGGCCCCGTCCTTGAGTGCCATGGGAAACCAGTTCGCCATGACTTTCTAGTCCCCGTTGGCGGCTTTGATGCCCAGCTCGTAGAGCTGGAGGAACTCCGTAGGGTCGGCCATGCCGTCGTAGCGAGGAGGCAGGTCTGGCTTGAACTTGCAGGGCCACGCGACGCTGCGCAACTTGGTGATGAAGGCGAGGCAGCCTGCTGTGGCCACGGGAGGCCTTTGGTGACGAAGAGCTTGGTCTTGTGGGTCCCCACGCGCTGGAGCTGGGAGCAGCGCGGGGTCTTGCCGTGCTGGAATAGGAGCGCGGTTGTGACGGGCCGAAGCAGGGAGCACTCGAGCAGCTTCTTGGGGGCGAGGGACCTCTTGGCAGCTCCGCTCTTGTTGCACTGGCGCCGGACGGAGCAGGTTCCGCCCAGGGGCCACGCGCCTTGGGGCCAGGGCGCCTTCTTGAGGGGGAGACGGCTGAGGCGCCCCCGGAGCTTCATTGTCCGCACAGGGCGGGGCGCGGTGCAGCGAGATGGACGGCGCGGGGGAGCCCCTGCGGCGCGGACGAGCTCGGCGACGCGGTCGAGCCACTCTTCATAGACGTCGTCGACTGGGCGGTAGCGCAGGAGCTCATTTGCCGCGATGAGCGCAGCTCGAGCCTCCATGGCCGCGCGGGGTGCACGGGACGAAGAACCAGCTGGGGTGAGTGAGGGAGTAGCAGCGCGGCCGTCTCGCCTCATGGACGGATGATGGGACGATGCTTGCTGCTCGTTCCCCACCGGGCCGGTGGCGGCGTTGACGGCAGGCGACGGGGAACGACGAGGGCGGCCGCCGACGGGGGCCGTCTGGGCGACGCAGGAAGCGAGAGCGGCTCGGTGCTCGGTGCGGGCCCGACGAGCGTCTGACATGGATGCGATGGTCGATGAAGAACAGGGCGGCGGAAGACGAATTCCGGTGCACCCCTACCTGGCGCGCCAAATGTCAAATTTCGGGTTCCGACAGACCCTCTAGATTCGAACACTGGGGTGCGCGTGGAGATTTCGCCCTCTACCTATCTGCACCTCGCCACCTCGCTAGGATCTAAGCTACGAAAGGAACAACACAAGAGACACAGGGTTTATACTAGTTCAGGCCACCATTGTGGTGTAATACCCTACTCTAGTGTGTGGTGTGGTGGATTTCCTCTTGGGCTGATGATGAACAATACAAGGAAGAACAGCCTCGCGAGGGTCTGTTCTTGGCTGGTGCGATGAACTGCTAGGGTGAGTTCAGTCGCTTCTCTCTCTCTCTCTGGTTGATCTCTAGATCAATCTCTCCCTCCTGCCTTGAGAGTGGCTAGTCCTATTTACAGAGTGAGGCCCTGGTCCTCTTCCCAAATATTGAGCGGGAAGGGCGCCAACAATTGGCCATTTTGAAGGGGAACATCTAGTACACTTATCCTGACTAAAGTTAGTCCTTGCCTGCCAAAGGCTCTGGTGGTGACGCCTTCCTGGGCTCCACGATGACTTCCTTCCTGCCATTGCGACGGTCTTGGTCTTGTTGCACCGAAATGGATGCCTTTGCTTGATGCTCTCGCCTGCACTTGCTCCCTTTGCACCAAATAGGAAAGGAGGACACTGCGCAGGCTGGCGCTCACCTGGCGCCCTTGGTCGTCATGGCTTGCGTCATGGGCACCTCGTGAGGTACCCCGCCTTGATCTCTCCGCCTCCTCGCGAGCCAGCCTGACGAGGCCGTGCCTGAGGAAGCTTCCTGTCATCCACCCCATGAGGCTTGGCCCCTCGCGAGGGTCTTGAGCTCGTGCTGATGAAGATGGGCCATGCTGGGCCGCCCCTTGAGCCACGCCGCAAGCCGCGGGAAGGCAAGTCTGGGGACCCCCGTTCCCAGAACGCCGACAGAAAACTCATGACTGCCACGTCCGACTTCAAAGGGTTTTACCTGTTATCCTTAGAGAATTGGGCCGCCCTGACTTATACAGAGCAGTTGCAGAGTTCGGAGAATTCTTTAGGGAACTCCGAAGTAGAAATATCAGGATAGATGCTTTGGAGCGTCTTAGAGACAAGATACCAACTATCCTATGCGACCTTGAGAAGATATATCCTCCAGCCTTCTTTGATGTGATGGTGCATTTGGCTATTCTACCTAATGAGGCACTACTTAGAGGTCCAGTACAGTATGGCTGGGTGTAACCTATTGAAAGGCGGCTAGGCACTTTCAAGGGCTATGTTAGAAATAGAGCTAGGCCCAAGGGTTCCATTGCAGAGGCCTACATTGCTATAGACGCGTTGACATTCTGCTGAAAATACATTGAAACAGCTGATCAGCTTGGCAAAGTGGTGGGTGAAGACAATCCCGGGCTCAATGTTTTCGAGTATTCTGTTCGAGTTACACGGAAGAGTCGACAAGAGGACAAACCTAAATATTTGGAGAAAATGGTTTGGTATGTGTTGAATAACTGTCCTGAGATACTACCTTATATCAAGTAAGTGCTAAGTACTGCAGCTTATACATCGTAATCTACTAAACTTGTAGCACATTCTTATATATTTAGATGTTTGATGTGATAACTATGTTGTGCAGCATCTACAAAAAGGAGTTACTGCCGCAAAATCCAAAAAACATTGACAAACTGGTTATGGCAGGATTTGCGAAATGATTCAAGAGCCATGTAAGCTTTTGAATTGCACTGTCAGTTTTTTTAATATATTGAGTACATAAGATGATCAGCTTGTCTATTTTCTAACCATAGGCTAAGAAGATGCGGGAGGATGGGCAGGCAGTTGATGATGCCCTTTACTCACTAGCAATGGGTCCTGATACTCGGGTAAGACATACTAATCTTGCATTGTTGGAGGTGCGCTACAACACCCTTGCATGCAACGAAGGCAGGAAGACACAAAACAGTGCAATCATGAGCACGGATATGTACGACAAAGAGATAACTGAAATGTATGCTAACATAACACACATTGTTCAGTTGCAGTATATCTCCAGTTTTGAGGATCATCGGTGTGTGGTTCTGTTGTGTTGTCGATGGTATAACATGTTTTCTAGGATCACAAAACCCAGAGCTGATGATTATTTCAAATCCATCAATGTCAAGGTGGTACCAGACCAACGAGCCTTTTATTTTGGCAAATCAAGCAACACAGATATTTTTCTTGGAAGACACATTTGCACGTAGCGATGGCTGGAGAGTATTGCAAATGTTCGAGCAGAGGAATTTGTTTAATGAAGTTGCACAACAAGAAGATGCTTACACTCCTCCTGATGTACAAGATAACACAGATGCTCCTAATATCTTTGAGAACCATCACGTCAATGATGCCAGCAAAAAAGATTGCATGTCGTGCTGTGGACATACAAGAGTTGATAAAGAAGAAGCTAACGTTCGAGGACATTGAGGATGAAGAAGAAGATGACACCGTGGGGAATTACGATTCAGACTGATACACATGGCGAAGATGTTGACGCTGCTGCTGTGGATGATGATTAGATTGCTTTTGTCGTATTTTCCCGTCAGAAGATGTTTTTTTATGTACTATGTGAAATTGTGTTTGCTATGACAACTGAAATGTGATGAACGTGTTGTTTAGTATTTTGTTGTGAAAACATCACTTGTTATGTATGTTGATTTGTGTTTGGTGATTGTATGACGACTAAAACATGATGACATTGTTGTTAGTTGTACTCATATTTGGCTGTGAAACTTGAATTTGATGAAATAGTTTGTTGTTGGACTGCAATTTGCTCGACGTCTTTGAATGGGAACAAAGCTAACCCGACAGGGCCTCTACTAATTTATTTATTTATTACCAAAAGGGCCTATGCTATTTATTTATTTATGAGCAAAAGGGGATACCCCCTGATTTCCGTTAATAGAAATCATTAGATGTTCACAACACTACGCCCAGCCTGCTACATAGGTTTCATTCATTAGTAGTTTCAGCAAAGTGCTCATGTCATAGCCACTGAATACATCATGAGTGCTACATACACTGCAAATAAAGAGACAATCATCCTACAGAGCACATCGATTTTGCCCATTATCTTCACAAGCTCTTTCATCATCTCAATTCTGTCAAGGCCGTTCAGCAGCTGTTGCTTGGCCACGATCAGAGGAACTGCATCTTTAACCTTCTGCTCTGCATCTTCCTCTTCTGTCGTTCCTTCAGTTACTTGTCCAACACCCCAACCTGCTGGTATTGGGATTCCTCGGCTAACCAAATAATTAGCGTAGTTGCATTCCCCCACATCAACAACTTCCCAGAAATATAAATCACACAAATCTTCCCTTTTCTGCACGAATCAAATTGGAAGATCATCAACCAAACATTAAAAAAATTAGCAACTGAAAGTAGCAGAACAACACTTAAACATATTATTAATCCATGATTCGGGCATTTGTAGAAGACTCGGCCAGGGTTGAGGATTGTGGTTGAGGCGCGACAGATGACTCTACGTGATTTGCAGCAGTGGCACCACACCAACGGCAGCGGGTTGCGATGAGCAACCGGCTGCGGTGCGTGTGCCGGCGGGGGTGTGATGAGACCCATAGGCGATGCTACGGGTGGCGAATTGGCGCATATCTGGTTGTTGCTAGCTAAAGAGCAGGTGGACGAGCAGCCAGCGGACATGGTTGTTGCGGCCAGAGCTTCTGATGCTAGGCAGAGTAAGTAGAGAAGATGAGAAGTGAACATTGGATATTTCGGTTTCATTACTTGCACAGTAGCATAGCACCATAAATACTCATAGTCTAGGTTCAGAATCGAACTAGCTACAGTAGCACGTCTCTCTTTTTTCGAAAAATCAACAACGTATCTTTACTGGCACACTAGCTTGTTCTGTACGTCTTCTCAAGTCTTTGATTTTCTTTCTTTTTTTGCGAGCAAGGAAGGAGGACAAAATTGAGAGTTCCTGGGACTCGAACCCAAGACCTCTCGGTTGAAAACCAAGGGTGCTAGTCACTTATGTGGCGAACGTTCACTGGGAGGAGGACGGCAGACGAATGCAATTTCCTCGCAGTTTTAGTTGCGACACAAGATCAAACATTCGCAGTTTCGGGAATGTTATCAGGCGAACGAGCCCAGTTTTTCTTTTCTTCCTATATATATAAAAGTATGTTACTTGGTGTCGTCTTAGTCAACAAACTATTGTGCCAACCTTGACCCTTGGATTAACATTCAACGTCTGTCTTGTTTCTTCAGTCTCTTCTTCCTCCAGCCGCCAAAGCCAAACCAGCGCCGGCGGGACCGCCTGCTCCTGCCTTCCACGGCTGGCTTTGTTGCCGCGCATGCATCATGGCCACATCGCACCCTAAAACTTTGTGCATCTTCCCTGGCTCATGTTCGTTCCCGTACGAGGCCTCACCATCGTCCTCCGCCTTGGTTCGCTCACCGCAGCGCCGCCCTCTGGTGTTGTCAACATTGTCAAGAACTGAGAGGAATAAGGAGATGACTGTACATGGTGAGGATGACAATAGGGACCCAGCAGCACGCACAGTAATCTTGTTTTTTCGGACGGAGAAGGGTATCAACTGGGTTGTGCGGGAGTTGTGGCCCATCTAGCCCAGGCTTTTATTTCATATGTTTAGCACATGACCAGCCCAGTTTTTTTTTCCTTTCTAAAAATGGCTAGCCAACTATTTTATTTTTTGCAGAATAACCAACGTAGGCCTACATGCTTTTCTACGCCCTGCTGGGGCGGAAATCTTTCAAGACAAGGAGGGATGCATTTTGCCCAGAAAATGGGCTATAAGTAATAAGAAATGGGCTATAAGTAATGATAAATGGGCTGTAAATGAAAAAATATAGCAAACATGCAATTAGTTCCAAAATACTTTTTTCTTTCGGATTTTGATATTTTAAATTTCATTTTTTGTGCGGGTAAAATTTCATTGAATTTAAATTAAGGTATATTTAGTTTTAAAATTAATTTGAAGCTGGCTAGAAATTTTGGGTTGTATGCTATTTGGGACAGATTTGGAGGCTGGCTTGTGGGTCTACTAGGTTGACGTGTACGGAAGGCTTTGTCAACTTAGTCCACAATCGGTTCTAGCAGCAGTGATCGTTGGATGTTAATCCAAGAGCCGTGTTGCTTCTTCAATATCTGATCTTCTTGCTCCAGCCGCCCAAACCAGCGCCGATGGGACTGCCTGCTCCCGCCTCCCGTGGTCGGCTGTGCTGCCGCACATGCCGCACCGCCCCATCCTGCTCCATTGATGGTCAGGCCATTCCTCTACTCACCCACACCTCCTAGTGTTTTCCGGCGACGGCAGCCGGACCAGTAAACCCTGCCGAGTCTTCCCCGGCTCCGTGTCGTTCCCTTCCTAGGCCTCGCCGTTGTCCACCGCCATGGTGCTCTCGACGCGGCCTGGTCAACATGGTCAACGAACGACATCCATCGGACGTGGATTGTTCGTGGAAAGGCTGACAGCTGGGTCCACGGCCGCACACAAGGAAATGCCTGCTTACTACGCGCAAAATAATGATTCCTCCACCTGACATCTGGGACTCATCGGAAGAGCCTCTGTATTTCACGGATAAAACGTGCCCCCGCTGACAGGTCAGACCCACCAACTATATCTTCGCACCCAAGGAAGTGCCTCCTTATTACGCACAAAAAAAGAATACTCTCCCTGCTAGTTGGAACCCAGCATAGTGGGAGGCTGACTTGTGGGCCTACTAAGTTGACGGGGACGGAGGGCTTTGTCAACTTAGTCAATATGAACGATTCTAGCTCTAGTTACCGTACGATGTTCATCCAATGGCCGTACTGCTTCTTCAACCTCTGGTCTTCTTGCTCCAGCCGCCCAAACCAGCGCCGGTCGTGCCGCGTGCTCCTGCCTCCCGTGGCCGGCTGTGATGCCGCGGAGGCCTCACCGCCCCCTACTACAACCACCGCTGGCCAGGCCATCCCTCTACTCACCCACACCCCATGTTATTCTGCGGCGATGGCAGCCTCACACTGCAGCCGAATCAGTGAACCCTCGTACTCCTCTCCGCGTGGGCATCCACTGTCGCGTCTTCCCCAGATCCGCGTCGTCCCCTTCCTAGGCATCGTCGTTGTCCACCGCCTTGGTGCTCCCGGCACGGTGTGGTCAATGTGGTCAACAACCGACTTCCATCAGAAGAGTAATGTACGTGGAGAGGCTCACAACTAGGTCCACGGCCGCAGCAAGGAAGTGCCTCCTTATTACATGAAAAATAATGATTCCTCCACCTGACACCAGGGACCCAATGGACGGGCAACCGTATTTCGCGAAAAACGTTTCCCCCCCTGGCTGCTGGGACCTACCAGCTACATCTTTGCACGCAAGGAAGAGCGTCCATATTACTCAGGGTGTGCATTTAGTTTTTTCGGTTTGATTCGGTACAGTTTATACGGTTTTCGGTTTTATATGGTTTTTATACTTCGGTTTATACGGTTTTATACAAAATACGGTTCGGTTTTGGTAATAACCATTTTGTTTCGGTTTGGTTTCGGTAATAACCAAAATAATCAAAGTTGACGTGAATTTTTAAAATACATATAATTTTACGTCAAAACAAAATTGGTATTGTCTCCAAATAATGGTACTAAGCTAGTATTACCATCAGGGACGTGCGTGCATGTAGAGCTAAAGCTGAATTGACATGTAAGATCCCATGTTTCCAAGCCCGCATGCATAGCACTGAATGAACAACCCAGGAGCTAGCCCATAAACTATCAAGCCCACTCAAATTTAAGTCTGCAAGCCCAATAAAAATTTCTACTGCCACGTTGGTGCATGTTGGTGCACTGAGCTCCTGTGAAAATAGTCCCACCTTGCCAGTTGAGGTAGCACGTAGCCGTCTAGCTGACTATATAATGGAGGGGCATTGCAGCTGACGAGAGCACACAGCTCTATGCTTCTCCCAGTTGGCTTTTGCCGGCACACTTTTTTCCATCTTCGGTTAATTCAGTTTAACCAAAAAACCGATGATCAAATGGTTCCTAAATTTCAAAACTGAAACTGAAACCAAAAACCAAAAAACTGGAATTTTGGTTTGGTTTGGTGTTTTTGGCTTGGTTTTTGGTTTCCGGTTTGGTTTTGCACACCCTGACATATTACGGGAAAAAATGATTCACCCCTGACTGCTGGGACCCACCAGCTACATCTTCGCACGCAAGGAAGTGCCTGACAGTCGGGACCCACCTGGTCGAAGCGTACGTAGCATTGTCATTCTGGTCGCGAACATGTACGTACATATTGGTCGATGTAGAGGCGCACACGTGTCGATGTAGAGGCGTGCACGTGTCATAGTAGAGGTGCGCACGTAGCATGTATACGTACGTACAGTGGCCAGGGTGCAAGAAAGAAAATACGGCCACATACGTACATACATGCGGGGTCTCGAATGCCTACTCGCGTATACGTACGGCCAGGGCTTGTGTACATGGCTGGGTCGGAACGGAGAAACTGCGTCGTCATCGTGTTCATGGGGAGCCAAACGGCTGAGTCGGAACGAAATGCGCCTCGTGTTCATCGGGAGGGCTTGGACAGAACAACCAATGCAAATGAGGCATGGCGTACTACAAAATGGAGGAAACGGCCTTGTGTTCGACCAGCCACAGTCGAAACAAGATCTTGTTCATCGGGAGGGGTCTGGTGTACCAGAAAATGGAGGAAACGGACTTCTATTGGACCTCCTACGGTGGAAACGGGGTCATGTTGATCGGGAGGGGTGTGGCGTACTACAAAACAGAGGAAACGGACTTGTGTTGGAGTGCTGCGGTTGAAACGGGGGTCCTGTTCAACGGGAGGGGTGTGGCGTACCGCAAAACTGGACTCCACGGGATACTGTTCATCTCCATTGTCGACCTCCTCTAGTCTCCACGGGATACTGTTCATCGACCTCGACCCCCTCCAGCCTCCACCTGTGACTGTTCATCCATGGGCTCCTATTCATCCAGCCTCCACCGCGCGCTCCTCCACCGGCTACTGTTCAACCAGCCCTCTCCATGGCGTCCTGTTCAACCACCCCTCCATGGGCTACTGTTCATCCAGCCCTCCATCCTCTACTGTTCAACTAGCCCTCCACTAGCTACTATTCAACCTTCCCTCCACGAGGTCCTGTTCATCCAGCCCTCCACGGGGTCCTGTTCATCCACGCCCAACCGGCTCGATCGATCGGGGTCCTGTTCATCCAACGGCAACACCACGAGGTCCTATTCATCCAACCCCCCAACGACGCTCACTGTTCATCAAGGGAAGCGAGGCAGCAGGTTCGATCGGCTTCAATTAGCAGTAGTAGTGAATGAAGGAATCGCTCGATCGGGTTCAGTAACACGTAGCCTGCAGTGCAATCGCTCGGGTTCAGTAGGTGAATGCCTCTATCGGGTTCAGTTAGAGCCCAACGCCTCGCACCCATGCGCATACATGTACGAGAGAAACGTGCATCGCTCGGCCCCCGACCACCCACCGTAACCGGGACCTCCCCGAAATTTTCCTCGCCCTCGCTTCTACCATGATTTTTTCCATCATGGACGGCCCAAAGAATGTCATGCAGCTGAGTCTCCAGCCCGCCCAGGACGAAAAGCCCATTTTCTATCATTATTTTTTGTCATAGAAGTAGGAGCCCACCACATCTATGATGATACCGGGTTTTGTCACAATTATCGTCATAGAAGTGTCATAAATATGACAAGAAAAAATTCGTTCGGCCCAAAATGTCACGGATGTGTCTTTTTTTGTAGTGCCTGCAATAGGTCTGTCACCTAGCGGTGCATCAAGGACATAATTCTTCTGTTCAGCAATGAGGATAAACCTCAGATCACGGACCCAGTCTGCATCATTGCTACTATCATCTTTCAACTTAGTTTTCTCTAGGAACATATTAAAAACATAGGGAAGCTACAATGCGAGCTATTGGTTTACAACATAATTTGCAAAATACTATCAGGACTACGTTCATGATAAATTAAAGTTCAATTAATCATATTACTTAAGAACTCCCACTTAGATAGACATCCCTCTAGTCATCTAAATGATATGTGATCCAAATCAACTAAACCATATCCGATCATCATGTGAGATGGAGTAGTTTTCAATGGTGAACATCTCTATGTTGATCATATCTACTATATGAGTCACGTTCGACCTTTCGGTCTCAGTGTTCCGAGGCCATATCTGCATATGCTAGGCCCGACAAGTTTAACCCGACTATTCTACATGTGCAAAACTGGCTTGCACCCATTGTATGTGAATGTAGATCTTATCACACCCGATCATCACGTGGTGTCTTGGCACGACGAACTGTAGCAACGGTGCATACTCAGGGAGAACACTTATACCTTGAAATTTAGTAAGGGGTCATCTTATAATGCTACCACCGTACTAAGCAAAATAAGATGCATAAAAGATAAACATCACATGCAATCAAAATATGTGACATGATATGGCCATCATCATCTTGTGCCTTTGATCACCATCTCCAAAGCACTGTTATGATCTCCATCGTCGCCGGCTTGACACCTTGATCTCCATCGTAGCATCATTGTCATCTCGCCAACTATTGCTACTACGTCTATCGCTACCGCTTAGAGATAAAGTCAAGCAAATACATGGTGATTGCATTTCATACAATAAAGCGACAACCATATGGCTCCTGCCGGTTGCCGATAACTTTGTTACAAAACATGATCATCTCATTCAACAATTTATATCACATCATGTCTTGACCATATCACATCACAACAAGACCTGCAAAAACAAGTTAGACGTCCTCTACTTTTTTTTGCAAGTTTTACGTGGCTGCTACGGGCTTCTAGCAAGAACCGTTCTTACCTATGTATCAAAACCACAATGATTTTTGTCAAGTGTGCTGCTTTAACCTTCAATAAGGACCGACCGTAGTCAAACTTGATTCAACTAAAATTGGAGAAACGGACACCCGCCAGCCACCTATGTGCAAAGCACATCGCGGTAGAACCAGTCTCATGAACGCGGTCATGTAATGTCAGTCCGGTCCGCTTCATCCAACAATACCGTTGAATCAAAGTAAGACGTTGGTGGTAAGCAGTATGACTATTATCTCCCACAACTCTTTGTGTTCTACTCGTGCATATCATCTATGCATAGACCTTGCTCGGATGCCACTGTTGGGGAACATAGCATGCAATTTCAAAACATTCCTATGATCACGCAAGATCTATCTAGGAGATGGATAGCAATGAGAGGGGGAGAGTGTGTCCATGTACCCTCGTAGACCGAAAGTGGAAGTGTTATGTTAACGCGGTTGATGTAGTCAAACGTCTTCACGATCCAACCGATCTAGCACCGAGCGTACGGCACCTCCGTGTTCAGCACACGTTCAGCTCGATGATGTCCCTCAAACTCTTGATCCAGCGAAGGGTCGAGGGAGAGTTTCGTCAGCACGACGGCGTGATAACGGTGTTGATTATGTGACCCACGCAGGGCTTCGCCTAAGCACTACGATGATACTATCAGAGGAGTAAACGATGGAAGGGGGCATCGCACACGCCTAAGACAATGTTGTGACTTTGGGGTGCCACCTGCCCCCATATATAAAGGAGGGAGGAGGAGGCCGGCCACCAGGGGCGCACCAAGGGAGGGTGGAGTCCTACTAGGACTCCACTCCTAGTAGGATTCGCCCCCCCCCCCTCTTTTTTTCCTACTTACGGAGGTGGAAAAGGGGAAGGAGAGGGAGTATGAGAAGGAAAGGGGGTGGCGCCCCTTTCCCTAGTCCAATTCGGCCTCCTCCCTTGTGGGGGGCGCACCAGCCCCTTGTGGGCTCGTTAGCCTCCCTCCCATGGCGCATATGGCCCATATCTTCCACCAGGGGGTTCCGGTAACCCTTCTCGTACTCCAGTCTGTACCTGATACACTCTAGAACCCTTACGGTGTTAGAATACCACCTTACAATATATCAATCTTTACCTCTAGACCATTTTGAGACTCCTCGTCGTGTCCGTGATATCATCCGGCACTCTGAACAAACTTCGGTCACCAAAATACATAACTCATAAAACAAATCATCATTGAATGTTAAGCGTGCGGACCCTACGGGTTCGAGAACTATGTAGACAAGATCGAGACACATCTCCGATCAATAACCAATAGCGGAACCTAGACGCTCATATTGGCTCCTACATATTCTACAAAGATCTTTATCGATCAAACCGCACAACAACATACGTTTTGCCCTTTTTCATCGGTATGTTACTTGCCCGAGATTCGATCGTCGGTATCTTCATACCTAGTTTAATCTCGTTACCGACAAGTCTCTTCACTCGTTCTGTAATGCTTCATCTTGCAACTAACTCATTAGTCACATTGCTTGCAAGGCTAATAGTGATGAGCATTACCGAGAGAGGGCCCAGAGATACCTCTCCGATACACAGAGTGACAAATCCTAATCTCAATCTATGCCAACCCATAAAACACCTTCGGAGACACCTGTAGAGCATCTTTATAATCACCCAGTTATGTTGTGACGTTTGATAGCACACAAGGTGTTCCTCCGGTATTCGGGAGTTGCATAATCTCACAGTTAGAGGAACAGGTATAAGTCATGAAGAAAGCAATAGCAATAAAACTTAACGATCATTATGCTAAGCTCACAGATGGGTCTTGTCCATCACATCATTCCACTAATGATGTGATCCCATTCATCAAATGACAACACATGTCTATGGTCAGTAAACATAACCATCTTTGATTAACGAGCTAGTCAAGTAGAGGCATACTAGGGACACTTTGTTTAGTCTATGTATTCACACATGTACTAAGTTTCCGATTAATACAATTCTAGCATGAATAATAAACATTTATCATGATATAAGGAAATATAAATAACAACTTTATTATTGCCTCTAGGGCATATTTCCTTCAAGGAGGATCTCTTTAAACCCTTATTGTAATCTATCCCCGGTAACCCTAACCCTACCAGTGTCTATATAAACCAAGGGTTTTTAGTCTTAGGGCTAGATCTACATTCAACACCTCATCTCCTTAGGGTTTAGCTCATGCTTATCTCAAGGTAGATCTACTCTGTAAACTACATCATACATCCAATATAATCAAGCAGAATGCTAAGTACTTTTGAATGGAACTACAGAAAGCTTTTGAAAGAACACCTTATGACCATTCTCACCAATCAAAATATTTATTGGAAACAACGAGGGAAGATTAAGGGGGTCAAGTTTGGAGATGACAATACAAAGTTCTTCACACTAAAGCCTCAATCAACTTCAGACATAATAAAATTGCTATTCTCAGAAATGAGGACAATGTGGAAATTTTTGACCATGCAGGAAAAGCTGGAATCCTTTGGGAGGCTTTCAAAAAAAGACTTGGCCAATCAGAGGGGCACACAATGCATTTTGATCTGCACAGTATTCTGGGACAACAGAACAATCCAGAGATAATTCAAGATTTAGAAAAGCCTTTTTCTGATGAAGAAATCAATCAAATTGTCAAGGAGCTGCCACCTGATAAATCACCTGGTCCTGATGGGTTCAATAATGAGTTCATTCAGTCTTGTTAGGATATTATAGGAACAGATGTCAAAAACCTCATCCATGCTTTTCATGCTGGAAACATCTCTTTGGAAAGTATCAACACTTCCTACATCACATTGATTCCAAAAAAAGAGGTGCCTATGACTCCTAATGACTTCAGGCCTATATCTTTACTGAATGGGGTGTTCAAAATTATTACAAAATTATTGGCCAATAGACTTCAAAAAATAATTTTGCAACTCATCCATATCAATCAGTATGGGTTCTTAAAAGACAGAGTGATCCAAGATTGTCTTGGCTGGTCCTATGAATATCTGCACCAATGTTTCAAATCAAGAAAGGAATTACTGGTACTGAAATTAGATTTTGAAAAGGCTTTTGACACAATTGAACATCAAGCAATAATTGACATCCTAAGAGCAAAAGGTTTTGGGGAAAGATGGATATCCTGGATTAAAATATTATTCAGCTCTGCTTCTTCTGCTGTTATGCTAAATGGTGTTCCTGGCAAAAAATTCTATTGTAGAAGGGGAGTCAGGAAAGGGGACCCTCTTTCCCCCCTCCTATTTGTGTTGGCTGCTAATTTATTACAATTCATTCTCAATAAAGCAAGGGATCTTGGACTGGTCACTGCTCCTATTCAACTTAACTCTTGCCCTGATTTCCCAATAGTGCAATATGCAGATGACACACTGGTGATTATGAAAGCAGATGCTAGAGAATTATTTTGTCTAAAGGCTCTCCTGAATTCTTTTGCCACAGCTACAGGTCTCAAAGTCAACTATCAGAAATCTGTCATGGTTCCAATTAATATCAATGAGGATAGGGTTGATATCTTTACCAATACCTTGAACTGCCAAAGAGGAGTTTTCCCTTTCACTTACCTAGGACTTCCTTTAGGCTTATCCAAGCCCACTGTGGAGCAATGTATACCAATGGTCCAAAGAATTGCAAAAAGGTTAGCTGGCTTGGCTACCTTCATGACAAGTGCTGGAAGATTGCTTCTAGTAAAATCTGTGCTGGCCTCCTTGCCAATATTTTTCATGGCTTGTATAGATGTGCCTGTAACTATCAAACAACAAGTGATAAATACTTGAGACACTATTTATGGAGAGGTTCTGACATGGAGGATCACAGGCCAGCCTCTGTTGCATGGACAACTGTTTGTAGACCAAAGGTGCAAGGTGGTCTAGGAGTTATGGACATTTTTGCTCAAAACAAAGCTTTGCTAATGAAAAATTTACATAAATTTTACAACAGGTAAGATATACCTTGGGTGAACCTCATCTGGGAAACACACTACCAGGACAATAAATTACCAGGGAATGATTTGGTTGGGTCTTTCTGGTGGAGGTCCATCCTTCAATTAACTGATCAATATAAAGCCATGGCCAGATGTAACTTAGGGGATGGTAGAACTGCCTTCTTTTGGTCTGATTTGTGGGGTAATTCTATTTTACAGCAAGAATACCCTCATCTTTATTCTTTTGTGCAAGATGCCACAATGACAGTTCAACAAGTGGTGAGTACTGAGTATCTTGAAGATTTGTTCCACCTGCCTCTGTCCAACCAAGCTTACCAGCAATTTCTTCTGTTAGAAGAAGTTTGCCATGATTTGAGACAATCTGAATTTCTACATATGTCTGACACTTGGAGTTATATATGGGGCAACAGTAATTTCTCTGCTTCAAAGGCATACAGAGTGATCATAGGTGTCAAACAAGTTCCACCTCACTTTGCCTGGATTTGGAAGTCCTCATGTCAACCTAAGCACAAAATGTTCTTCTGGATGCTTCTACATGATAGACTCAACACAAGAAACTTGCTAAGAAGGAAAACTATGATCTTAGAAGAATACACATGCGCTGTGATGAATTGCCAACAAGAAGAAACACTATATCATTTATTCTGGGGGTGCCAATTCTCTAGGATATGTTGGAATTTCATATGTCCACAAAGATCTCCAAACTTGTCTGTGCTAGAGGCCTTCCAAGATCTGAAGGAAAAGTTGAAGGTTCCTTTCTTCATGGAGATCATCATACTGGGTTCTTGGGCTATCTGGATTACTAGAAACAACAAGATTTTTGAAAACATTCAGCCCTCCTTCCAAGGTTGGAAGCACATTTACTTTGAGGAACTCAAGTTGCTGTCCCTGAGGATCAAGGTTAAATATGTTGCTGAGTTCAACACCTAGCTGGCTAGCTTGCTAGTCACTTGAGGAGTCCTTCTCTTAGTTTTAGTGTTAGTTTTAGTCTTAGCTTTCCATTCAGGGGCTCACCTCAAGCCCTTGTCTGTTTCTCTTTTTGTTTTTTTGTTTTATTAGTTTTAGCTAGCTTCCTTAGCTTGCTGTATAGTTTGTTTTCTTTACTTTTTGTCTTGGTTCAGTGATACTCTTTTTATATTTTTATAAAAATTGCAGTGGGGTTTTACCCTACTGTTCATAGTCGGAAAAAAATCAAGCAGGATGTAGGGTATTACCTCTTTGAGAGGCCCGAACCTGGGTAAACACTGTGTCCGTCGTCCCTTGTTCCCCATCAATCCCAGATCCATTGCTCGGGACCCCCTACCACAAGGTCTGCCGGTTTTGACACCGACAGTGGGTAAACAAATTATTGTTGGTCAATTGATAGAAAAGCACATAGTTATGACGTTATCCATAGCAATAATCACACATATAAGCATCACGTCTGTGACAAGTAGACCGACAACTGCCTGCATCTACTACTATTACTCCACAAATTGACCGCTATCCAGCATGCATCTATGGTATTAAGTTCATGACAACAGAGTAACGTTTTAAGCAAGATGACATGATGTAAACAAAGTAAACCCAATCAATATGAATAAACTATGTCGTTTTATCCTTAGTAGCAAAAATATAATACGTGCCTCGCTACCCTTTCCGTCACCGAGTGAGGACACTGCAAGATTGAACCTACTACATAGCACCTCTCCCCTAAAGATAAATCAATCTAGTTGGCCAAACCAAACGGATAGATCAGATAGAAATGAAAATCTGTCATAATCATGCATAATAAAGTTTAGAAAGGACTCAGTTACTTTCATTGAATAATCTTATCATAAACCCATAATTTGTTGATACCAACAAACACACTGCAAAAGAAGATTACATTGAATATAACTCCAAGAAGATCGAAGAGAACATTGTATTGAATATCAAAGAGAGAGAAGAAACCATCTAGCTACTAGCTATATACCCGTAGATCCATGCTAGACTACTCATGCATCATCGGAAGACAACAAGGATGATGTAGAAGCCGTCCATGATCGATTCCCCCTCCGGCGGAGTACCGGAAAGGCCTCCAGATGGGACCGTGGAAGAATAGAAGTTTGCGGCAGTGGAAAAAGAGTTTCGGGTGGCTCTCTAGGGGTTTTCCCATATATGATAATTTATAGAAGTGGATTTAGGTCAGGCGGAGCCACATGGGGCCCACAAGGTAATACGGCGCCCTGGGCGCGCCATGTTGCCTTGTCGTCTGCTTGTCCATCCTCTCGACTCCTCCCGAAGCTTCTAGGGTATCTTATGTCCAGAAAAAAAAAGTTTCATAGCATTTGAACTCCGTTTGGTACTAATTTTCTCACATGGTACAATGCTCTAATAATGATGATCATCACACTTTTATTTACTTGCAACTCAAGAATTACAACTCGATACTAGAACAATATGTGACTCTATATGAATGCCTCCGGCGGTGTACCAGGATGTGCAATGATCAAGAGTGACATGTTGTCGATGTACAAAAGTATGGGTCCTTCTGTACCCCTTACTCGTGCACGGGCAGTTGTAGCCACACCTGTGGCCGGGCCTGGCAGGGTAGCAGAAG
This sequence comes from Triticum aestivum, assembly GCF_018294505.1. Classification (NCBI taxonomy): domain Eukaryota; kingdom Viridiplantae; phylum Streptophyta; class Magnoliopsida; order Poales; family Poaceae; genus Triticum; species Triticum aestivum. The sequence goes on along the minus strand of NC_057804.1, from coordinate 542,602,799 downwards.
ATAAAACACGAAGACTACCAAGGCAGACACTCAAGTCAAGGAACAAGGAGCAGAAGGCAAGCTGGACCTCCCCCGGCAACATCCTTGCCGGGACAACCTACGTAGCACCAGCAAACCCATCACCCTTGAAGACGAGAGTTCTGACACCATCAACAACGTTAAGACCAAGATTTAGGGAACGCATGTGTGGTAGCATGCAAATCTTCATGGAGATTGACAGCCTGCGGGTCCACGTGGGGCCAGAAGACGAAGACCCCCGGCAAGACCCTTGCCAGGGACGACTGCAAGGCACCCGGCAAGCCTTGCCGGGGACGATCGCTGGGCCACGGCCAGGCCCGCACCCGGCAAGGATTTTCCACCTCACCACCCCTCCAGTGCGACGACTAGTGTGCCAACTAAGCAGGAACCTGTGTGGTGGCATGCCGATCTTCGTGGAGGCTCTACCACCACGCTAACACAGCAGCTAGCTAGTCAACGTGGCACTGCATGCCTTGTCAGCCTGGACGCGTGTCGAAGCGAGGAGGGGCGGCGACGGACGGGATGGCTTCTGTTGTCGTCCCTAATAAAGTAAGAGGGCACGTAGGCAACGCATTAAATGCGTTTTTCCTACGGTCCCGAGCGATAAGCTCATACACTGTAGCTTGCTTTCCACCTCCTAGCCACTGTGGCAACCCCTTTACGTATAAAAGGAGGCCCAAGGCGTACAGAGTGAGGATTTAGACTTTTTGGTATGTGCGTGCACCGTAGCCAGTTCAAAAGCTCAAGAATACATATATCCAGACAGGACTAGGGTATTACGCATCTTTGCGGCCCGAACCTGGGTAAAATCCCCTTGTACTAACTGCTAGACCTGCTCTTCGTGCAGCTACTCTCCCCACCAAACGTAGAAGGGATTCCTGTGATACCATATGTGTTTGTTTCCCCGACACCTTTGGCGCGCCAGGTAGGGGGAATACGTTGTGATAATCTGGTCTATTAGTTAGCCCAGGAGTTTCTTCATCGCCATGGCTCTGGAGAAGAAGACGATCGTAGCGGTCGGCTCGTTCAGAGCCGCTCCGCCCGTGCTAGCGCGAACGAGCGGCGTGGTAGATTCCGGTGCGGAGGTGATCAGGATCGTCCACGCCACCCTGATACGAGAAGCCAGGCGAGCGGCGGCGTCCGTAGCCACGATGGTGATCCACGCAGCAATAAAAAACTAAGTCATGCCAAAGCTTTGACTAATTTCCTTTTTGTGAGGTTATTCCCCTCGAATGGTTTCGGTTTTTGTATGGAAAACCTATACGCAAGGGAACTCGGCCACTATTGGCAGCGCCCTTGTTCTGTTTCGAGTCCGCTTAACAGCTCAACTGGCTACGCCAAGAACGGCAATGTGGTTTGCCTGGCAGCAACACCCCCAAGCAGGCTGCTAAGGATCGATCCTTAGAAGTGCCCATGGCAGGGGTTGATGTCTACTACGCAACTTTATTCTTGTAGACATGTGTTGGGCCTCCAAGCGCAGACTTTTGTAAGATAGTAGCAATTTTCCCTCAAGTGGATGACCTAAGGTTTATCAATCCTTGAGAGGTGTAGGATGAAGATAGTTTCTCTCAAACGACCCTGCAACCAAATACAAGAAATCTCTTGTGTCCCCAACACACCCGATACAATGGCAAATTGTATAGGTGCACTAGTTCGGCGAAGAGATGGCGATAAAAGTGTAATATGGATGGTAGAAAAATATTTTTATAATCTGAATAAATAAAAACATCAAGGTAGCAAATAGTAAACGGGCATAAAAACGGTGTTGCAATGCTTAAAAATGAGGCCTAGGGTCTGTACTTTCGCTAGTGCAACCTCTTAACAATGCTAACATAGTTGGATCATATGATTATCCCTCAAAGTGCAATAAAGAATCACTCCCAAGTTCCTATTAGCAGCGAACAAAAGATAGGAATTGTTTATAGGTCACGAAACCACCTCAAAGCTATTCTTTCCGTTCGACCTATTCAAGATTTCATACTAAAATAACACAAAGCTATTTTTCCGTTCGATCTATCCTAGAGTTCGTACTAGAATAACACTAAAGCAAATTCATATTCATAATACTCAATCCACACAAAGAACTATAAAGAGACCCCAAAGTTTCCATCGGATAATAACGTGCATCAACCCCTATGCATAGATTACCCCAATATCACCGCGGGAATCTCCGAGTTGAATGCCATAACACATATCAAGTGAATCAATAAGATACCTCATTGTCACCTCAAGTACTCATATTGCAAGACATATATCATGTATTCTCATCTCTGAATATTCAATCCGACAAGACAAAACTTTGAAGGGTAAAGATTCAATTCATCATAACAAGAGTATAGAGGGAAGAAACATCATATGATCCGACTATATTAACAAATCTCATGATATAGATCACAAGAGAGGAAGAGAGAGAGAGAGATCAAACACATAGCTACTGGTACAAACCCTCAGCCCCGAGGGTGGACTACTCCCTCCTCATCGTGGTGGCCGCCGGGGTGATGAAGATGGCCACCGGAGATCATTCCCCCCTCCGGCAGGGTGCCAGAACGGGGCCTAGATTGGATCTCGTGGATACAGAGGCCTTGCATCGGCGGAATTTCTGATCTAGGTTAACCCCGAAGGGTTTCGGAATATTTTGGAATTTATAGTGCAAAGAGGGGGTGCGGGAGGCCACCGAGGTGGGCACAACCCACCTGGGC
>NC_057804.1:542571710-542599800 GCF_018294505.1 Triticum aestivum | reverse complement strand
GTGCAGCTCAGGCTAACTGGGTTCCTTCTGATCCAGAAAAAATCTCCAAAAAGTTACGCGGTGTTTGGACTCCGTTTGATATTGATTTCCTACGATGTAAAAAACAAGCAAAAACAACAACTAGCACTAAGCACTGGGTCAATAGGTTAGTCCCAAAAATGATATAAAGTTGTTATAAAATGATTGTAAAACACCCAAGAATGATAAAATAACAACATGAATACTTCATAAATTATAGATACGTTGGAGACGTATCAGCATCCCCAAGCTTAATTCCTACTCGTCCTCGAGTAGGTAAATGATAAAAGAAATAATTTATGAAGTGTGAATGCTAGAAAAGTGCATAAGTTTTATCAATGATAATTTCAATCACTTTTTCTAGCATCATAACAGCAATTCTTTCTTATAGAACTTCTCATGTTATAGTAGCAACCAATTCACATGTTAAGGTTCAAACAGTGAACTCTCTTGAAACTCAACAACCTATGTTCTCAGTTACCAAGCAATTGCAATTCAACTTACTCAACAAAGTCTAAGTAAGAGCTCCACATAATCAACCATCTTATAGTCTTCTATGATTGCTAACACTCACCGCATACACATGAGCAAAATGTTTCAACCGGCCACATAGAAAGATAGGGGCTTATAATTTCGCCTCCCAACGTATTCACCTTTGGGTGATGTCAACAATAATAACTCATGCTACCCATATTCAACTGGACATATGTGCCTAGATCTTTCCTCACCACATTATGCTTGCCAAAGGAGAAAAATAAAAAGGATAAAGAGAAAGACTTTGACTCTTTGCATAAAATTAAATACTGAAAAGTAAAATATATGCCCTTTGCAGAGGGAAGCAGAGGTTGCCATGCGCTTATTTGTTTGTATGCTCTACCCCTTAGTGCAAAAGAACGTCACGTCATATTTCCCCTTATGATAGCAACCTTTATTATGCAGTCTGTCGCTTTTATTCTTTGCCATCACAAGTTCATACAACGCTCAATTTTCTCTTACACTAAATGATCTAACACTTTTAGAAGCAATTTTTATTGCCTTATTACACCGATGACAACTTACTTGAAGGATCTTGCTCAATCCATAGGTAGGTATGGTGGACTCTCAAAACAAGATTTGGGTTTAAGGGTTTTTGGATGCACAAGTAGTATCTCTACTTGGTGCGGAATTTTTGGCTAGCAAAGATAGGGGGAAAGCACCACATGTTGAAGGACCTATGACAATATAACTTCTATGTGAATATGAACAAACATAAATAATTATGGTGTCTTCCTTGTCCAATGTCAACAATTTTGGCATATAATATTTTGAAGGGGGCTCTCAGTCACAAAAGATTTCCAAGATAGTTTATTTGCATTTGAAAGTTCTCTTCCTTATACTAATTATTCATGAATTGCTTGTATGACCAATATTGTGATTGTCAAGCCTCAAAAGATTTAACTTTATAAACCCAATTTGAAGCTACTGCTAGGCATGATATGATTTCAACTTCATAACATTCAATTTATTCAACAATTTACTCATAGAATATAAGTGAAGCACAAGAGTAAATGACAAGCTACTCCAAAAGGTATGAATGAAGATCATGAGCATAATATTTATTTCTCTCAAATTAATTTAAGTGAAGCAAGAGATAATTTCTTCAAAAATACTAAAGCACACCGTGCTCAAAAAGATTTAAGTGAAGCACTAGAGCAATTCAATGGAAAAGAGCTTCATTGTCTTGATGTGAATGCCGCTTACCTAGCCTCCCTGGCAACTATTTAAGGAATCTATTTTATTTTAAAAAATTCAGGTCTAAGTATTTTATTAAAAAATCAAGCAAAACAAAACAAAATGACATTCTAAGAATAGCACAACTCATGTGAAGAAGCAAAAACTTAGGCTCAATCGATACTAACCGATAATTGTTGAAGAAGAAAGGTGGGATGCCTACCGCGGCATCCCCAAGCTTAGATGCTTGAGACTTCTTGAAATATTAACTTTGGATTCCTTGGCCATCCCCAAGATTTAGTTGTTGTTTCTCCTTAATTCCTCTCATATCACGGTTTCCCTAAATCTCAAAAACTTCATCCACACAAAACTCCACAAGAACTCGTGAGATAAGTTAGTATAAATCAATGCAAAACCTTATCATTCTCTAATGTAGCAAATTACTAAAATTATTATTCAGCATTTCATACTAAATGCCTCTTCATATTTAATACTCCTATCCTCAAATAGAATCATCAAACAAGCAAACATATGCAAACAATGCAACCATAACATTAGTCTGCCAAAAACAGTACAGTCTGTAAAGACTGCAAGATTCATCATACTTCCCTAACACCAAAAATTATGACAAAAATACCACACTGTGGGAAATTTATCAGAGCTTGTTTTTCAAAAAGTTTCATCAATTTATCACATTCTGACTTTTCTAGGGAATTTTTGCAACAGCGATAAACTTTCTGTTTTGAAACAGCAACATGTATACTTGCAAAATAAGCATGGCAAAGGCTATCATTGCCAATTTTATTGAAATAAAAGATGCAAAACATTATTCTAAATAACAGCAAGCAAATCCTAACAAAATAAATTGATGCTCCAAGAAAAACTCATATCATGTGACGAATGAAAACATAGCTCCATGTAAGGTTACCGATAATGTTGGAGACGAAAGAGGGGATGCCTTCCAGGGCATCCCCAAGCTTAGTTGCTTGGATCTTCCTTAAATATTACCTTGGGGTGCCTTGGGCATCCCCAAGCTTAGGATCTTGTCACGCATTATTCTCCTCGTATCGACATCTCATCCAAAACTTGAAAACTTTAATCACACAAAACTTAACGGAACTTTGTGAGATAGGTTAGTATGATAAAGAGCAAACCATTTCACTTTGGTACTGTCAAAGACAAGATTCATAATTGTTTACACATAATTCATACTGTAGCATAACATTTACACAATTTATATTGAGCAATATAAGCCATAAAAACTAGGAAACAAGCAAACTATGCATTGAAAACAGAATCTGTCAAAAACAGAACAGTCTGTAGTAATCTGTACTCAAACCATACTTATGCTACTAGAAAAATTATGAAAAAAGTTTGACCACTTGAGCAATTTATATATTAATCTTCTGCAAAAATAATCAACTCAAACGCACTCTTCTGTTAAAAATGAAATCTATTTTCATGAGCGCAAGAGTTTCTGTTTTTCAGCAAGATCAAATCAACTATCACCCAACATGATCCCAAAGGCTTTACTTGGCACTTTATTGAAACAAAGACAATAAAACATGATTATCCCAACAAGCGCTTTTCTTTAATGCCTTTTAGCTAGGCATGACGAGTTCAATGATGCTCGCATAAAAGATAAGATTTGAAACATGAAAAAGAGCATCATGAATCACATGGCAAGCACATTTAAGCCTAACCCACTTCCTATGCATAGGGATTTTGTGAGCAAATAATTCATGGGAACAAGAATCAACTAGCATAGGAAGGCAAAACATGCATAACTTCAAAACTTTCAACACATATAGAGGAAACTTGATATTATTGAGATATGTAAAAGCATATATTCCTCTCTCATAATAATTTTCAGTAGCATCATGAAGAAATTCAACAATATAACCATCACATAAAGCATTCTTTTCATGACACATAAGCATAGAAAATTAATTACTCTCCACATAAGCAAATTTCTTCTCATCAATAGTAGTGGGAGCAAACTCAACAAAATAACTATCATGAGAGTGAAAATTAAAATCATTGAAAGGATCGATATAGTTGACTAGAGGGGGGTGAATAGGCAACTAACAATTTTTAAGCTTTTCTTTACCAATTTAAACTTTGCAACAAAATAGGTTGTCTAGATATGCAACTATGTGAGCAACCTATATGATGCAATAACAACTAGCACATAAGCAAGCAAGGGATACAACACAAGTAAGCTTGCAAAAGTAAAGGCACGAAATAACTAAGAGTGGAGCCGGTGGAGACGAGGATGTGTTACTGAAGTTCCTTCCTTTTAAGAGGAAGTACGTCTTTGTTAGAGCGGTGTGGAGGCACAATGCTCCCCAAGAAGCCACTAGGGCCACTGTATTCTCCTCACGCCCTCACACAATGCGAGATGCCGTGAATCCACTATTGGTGCCCTTGAAGGCGGCGACTGAACCTTTACAAACAAGGTTGGGGCAATCTCCACAACTTAATTGGAGGCTCCCAATGACACCACAAAGCTTCACCACAATGGACTATGGCTCCGAGGTGACCTCAACCGTCTAGGGTGCTCAAACACCCAAGAGTAACAAGATCCGCTAGGGATTAGTGGGGGAATCAAATTTCTCTTGGTGGAAGTGTAGATCGGGGCCTTCTCAACCAATCCCGAGCAAATCAACAAGTTTGATTGGCTAGGGAGAGAGATCGGGTGAAAATGGAGCTTGGAGCAACAATGGAGCTTTTGGGGGAAGAGCTTAGTCAACTTTGGGGAAGAAGACACCTTTATATAGTGGGGGGAACAATCCAACCGTTACCCCCCCCCCAAGCAGCCACGCACAGAGCGGTACTACCGCTTGGGCAGGGCGGTACTACCGCTGAACAAGCGGTACTATCGTTCCCTCCCAGTGGTACTGCCGCGCTTACGAGGGTTGCAGGGTCCTGGGCCCAGAGCGGTACTACCGCGGAAGTACGAGCGCTACTACCGCTTGGAGTGGTACTACCGCCACTACTGCCGCTACTAGTACCGTAAAACCCGACACAAAAAACCGAGGTCTCGAGTCGAGGCGGTAGTAGCCCGGAACTACTGCGGTACTACGGCCAAAGACAGCAAGCGGTACTACCGCCCGGGGAGCGGTACTACCGCTTGACGTGCTTTGGCGGTACTACCGCTGAGGACCGCGGTACTACCGCTGGGACAGGTCAAGGCAGGTAAGGAGAGGAAAGGAAGCTCCAATGAAGCGGAAAGGAACATTGGGTGTGAAAAGGATGTGTACGTGATGATTCCACCCTAGCCTTACCAAAGCGGATCCCCTCTTGATAGTACGGTGACTCCTACGAAACTAGTCCACCAACAGAGAAACGAAGGAGCTACATAGTCTTGAATAAGACACCGGGGGGAGGTAATCGTCTCGTGCCAAAGGATGAATCTCTGAAAAGCTCAACGCACACGATTAGTCCGCAAAAGCATTGTCATCAATCACCAAAACACCTTGGGGATAAATATGCCTTTACAAACTCCCCCTTTTTGGTGAATTGATGACAATATGGGATTTGCACGGGAAGAAAGCGCAAAACCCAAAACTCACAAATGTAGATGAGCTCCCCCTATATGTGTGCTTATCTAGATAGGTGCTTTGGACTGCACGGCACACATACTAGGATCAACGCTCCCCCTACATTTTGGAGACCAACAACCTAAGCAAGATATATGAGAGCAAAGAGTATATAACAAGATAAGCATGCAACTCATAAGCTAGGTAGACATAGATAAAGATAATTTAGAGTTAAGGTAGCATATGTCTCACACCATATGTCTGGAACTTAGGTCTCACTGACACAAACCAAACAAAGCAAACAGCGAGAAAGCACACCACAAAGAAGACACACTCGCGAAAACGGACAACAACGACACAAATCCCTAAACTCTCTCCCCCTTTGGCATCGAGACACCAAAAAGAGAGGAAGAGTTGCTACGGCTCCAGGTGATAGCAAGGTCGCGAACATCAGATCTCAGCGTGATCGTCTTTGCCACCATCGCCGGTCAGGAACTGCTCGACGTCAGAATCTGTCCATGGGCAATGCTGCTGAACCCAGTCCTCCTCCTCAGTGAGCTGGTCCTCAGATCCACTAAGAATGATAGCACCCATCTGACGCATGAGCTCCTTGTGACGACCCCTGGCCTTCTGCTCAGCAACATGAGTCATGTACTGGTCGTGAGACTCCATGCAGAACAGCTTCTTTACCTTGAGCTTGAGCTTCTTTGCCCAAGAGGGCTCTGCCCCAGAAGGCTCATAGTCATCATCATCCTCAGCCTAAGCCTCCTCCTCCGTCTCCATAGCAGCAGCAGACGATGCACCCCCAGACTTAGGGACCTGAGTGCCCCAGTTATCCTTCTTCCTCAGACGCTTGACCTCATGAGACACCAACTCTCCAGTCTCTAGCATAGCCTTGGAATAGACACGATCCCAGGCCTTCTCAATAAGCAGCATGATGAATGGACCATAGATTGGGCACTTACGCTCAGAAATGGCAGATAGGAGTTCAGACCACATAAAATGGGAGATGTCTAGAGACTCGCCAGTGTTTTCTTCCTTCTCACGCTGGCAGAAGAGAAGCATGTCCACGAGATAAGAATGAACCATATCCAGATTCCCTATGCGAGGGAACAGAGTCTCACGGAAGACACGGTGAAGAATATCTAGAAAGGCAGGCAGCTCATAAGTTTCCTTCTTAGTCTCAGGGTTGATCTTCAGCGTGCAATAGGGCCAGAGAGCTTGCTTGTGAGTGGAGGTTGTGTTGCGGTGAGGGCGAAAGCCGACAGGAGACGCAAGCCCATGATCTTCCACCCCAAGTATCTCCATGAAGGCCTTCCACTTGAAAGAAAGCCGCTTGCCATTGGTCATCCAAGTCAGTGTCCTGTCCTCATCAGTCCCGAAATGAACCATGGCATAGAATTGGGCCACAATATCAGGATCATAATATTTGTTGAATTGCATGATACCGAGAATGTTCAGTTGAGTGCACATCTGAAGAGCTTCACCAAAGTACTCAGGATCCTTCTCCATATAGTCGGTGTTGATAGAGCGCACATTGACATACAGGTTCTTCTTGGCCTTGAGCACATCAAAGAAAATGGCAAACTGAAACCTGTTCCAGAATGGACGGTTGACCAAGGTGGGATCTTGGTCTACCTCATAGGGGTTGCGGCGACGCCTTGCCCAGAACTCCTTGGCTTGCATCTCCGGCACAGTTTTGCCAGTTTGCTTCGGCTTGACAGCAGACTTCTTCTTGAGTTGAGGTGGAGGTGGAGCACTGGAGGAACCTCCTGCAGACTCAGTTGTGCGGTAATGCTTAGACGTGGCACGACCGGGGTTGATACGCCGAGCTTGATGCTCAGGATGTTCATCACCTGGAACCACACACAAGAACACGCAAAACAACCAGAAAGAAAGAGCATAAGCCACAAAACACAACAAAAGGATCACTGAATTGTAAGAGTATGGTGGAACTGGGTAGCAAGCGGTAGTACCGCGCCCTGTAAGCGGCAGTACCGCTCCAGGAGAGCGGTAGTATCGCTCGAGACGGGGAAACAGCGGTTTCCCACTGCCGTCCTACCAAATTCAAAAATACTTCTACCAACCACTAATCCAAACTGCCTAGATGCCTTCTCCATCCTACTCAAGCCTAGATTTGGCCAAAAATCTAGAGATGCAACCACTATTGCCCCTAAGATGCTAGAATGTAAATCTAGACAAGAAGAGAGAGGGAACGGGGGCAATACCGGCATCCATGGCAAGAGGACGAGGTCGGGATCGATTCCACCGAAGGAAATGGAGAGGGACGCCCCGAAGAAGGAGAACCGGCAGAGCCCTTCCACGGCGACCGGTTGCTGGAGAGACGAACGGAGCGAGGGGGCGAGCGAATGGGTATGGGGAGAAGAAAACTCCCCCTGCCCCCGATATAACCCCCTGCCCTCGCCTCGCAGCGGTAGTACCGCGCTGGTGGACGGTAGAACCGCTTATAAGCGGTAGTACCGCGCACCACCAGCGGTAGTACCGCGCACCACCAGCGGTAGTACCGCCCAGCAACCAACAGGCCTCTAGACAGACGGCTAAAGCTCAAAAAGAAACGAAAAACAAAAGGCACGAAGGAGGGAAAGACCAACACGGGAGCAAACACACTAGCAAGGGGCCAAAACACACCTCTTCAAGAGAGGGCGATGGCCGAGGCCACCTATGTTTGAGTCAAGAGGTATGGCGTCGTTAAGATTTTAACCTTGGACCCATGACCAAAACTCGTCCTTGAAGCACAAGTACCATAAAAATGGTTAATGTGAAAGACTAGATCAATTTATGCATAATGGGGGGAGGGAGAGTTCATTGAGAGAATAACACTCCCCCTATGTCCATGCCTACACCTAGACTAGACAACAAGTTGAGTGAGGTGGGGTGTGCAAGGGTTCAAGTCACATTGCTCGAATCAATGATATTTAGCTCATGCCTTAACTCACGAAATCTTGCTTCATCCAAGGGCTTCGTGAAAATATCTGCAAGGTTACCATGAGTGTTGACATACTTGAGCTCGATCTCCCCTCGCCTAATGTGATCCCGGATGAAGTGATACCGAATCTCAATATGCTTCGTCTTGAAATGTTGCACCGGGTTGAGAGAAATCTTGATGGCACTTTCATTGTCACACCAAAGAGGCACTTTGTCACACATGACACCGTATTCCTTTAAAGTTTGCCTCATCCATAAGAGTTGTGCACAACAACTACCGGCCACCACATATTCTGCTTCGGTGGACGAGAGAGACACACAACTTTGCTTCTTGGAAGACCAACTCACCAAAGAGCAACCAAGAAATTAGCACCCTCTGGAAGTGGACTTCCTATCCACCTTGTCTCCTGCCCAATCGGAATCCGTAAATCCTTCGAGCTTGAAGTTTGCTCCTCTTGGGTACCATAGGCCAAAGTTTGGGGTATGAGCCAAATATCGAAAGATTCGCTTGACCACCACATAGTGGCTTTCCTTTGCTGCGGCTTGAAACCGTGCACACATTCCCACACTCAACATGATATCTGGTCTAGATGCACAAAGGTAAAGCAAGGATCCAATCATAGAGCGATATACCTTTTGATCCACCGCTTTACCATTGGGATCAATGTCAAGTTGGCACTTGGTAGGCATTGGAGGAGAAGCCGGCTTGACATCACTTAGCTTGAATCTCTTAAGCATGTCTTGAGTGTATTTGGCTTGGTTGATGAAGGTACCTTCTCTTGTTTGTTTGATATCAAAACCAAGGAAGAACTTCAACTCTCCCATCGAAGACATCTTGAACTTAGAGGTCATGAGAGCGGAAAATTCTTCATTGAAAGCTTTGTTAGGGGAACCAAAGATAATGTCATCAACATATAGTTGGCACACAAACAACTCCCCTTTGACCTTCTTAGTAAAAAGAGTGGGATCGATTTTCCCAACTTCAAATCCACGATCTTGTAACAACTCGGTAAGGTGGTCATACCACGCACGTGGGGCTTGTTTAAGGCCATAGAGTGCCTTATCGAGTTGATACACATGATCCGGGAAGTAAGGATCCTCGAACCCGGGGGGGTTGCTTGACATAAACCAACTCATTAATAGGACCATTAGGAAAAGCACTTTTCACATCCATTTGTTGTAACTTAAAGTTGTGATGGGAAGCATAAGCAATCAACAAATGAATGGATTCAAGGCGAGCAACGGGAGCAAAGGTTTCACCATAGTCGATACCCTCGACTTGGGAGTAGCCTTGTGCTACCAATCTTGCCTTGTTGTGAATGATGTTCCCATGAGTGTCTTGCTTGTTCTTGAAGATCCACTTGGTTCCAATGACTTTATGGTTCCCCGACGGCCGTGGCACCAATCTCCACACCTTGTTGTACTTTAAGTTGTTGAGTTCTTCATGCATGGCATTGAGCCAATCCGAATCTTTGAGCGCCTCATAGACCTTTTGGGGTTCAATATAAGAGACAAATGCTTGATGTTCACAATAGTTTGCTAATTGTCTATGAGTGCTTACCCCCTTTCTTAGGCTTCCAACCACATTATTCATGATATGGCCTTTGGTGGTGAGCTTGGAAGCAATTTTTGTGGCACGACGCTCTAATTCCTCCTCGGATGTGGAAGAAGGAGGATCAATTTGATTATCTTGAGCGCCGTCTTGAGCTTGTTCGAGATCATGAGCTTGCTCTTGATCGTGAACTTGCTCGAGGGGGAGAACTTGACCTTGGGCATCATTTGATGGTTCACCACCATCTTGAGGTTGATCTTGCCCTTGGTCTTGTTCATGAGGTTGAGGGCCTTCACTTTGTTCTTCGGAAGCATGTGGGTCTTGGGGAGGTGATGGCTCCACTTGAGTGGAGCATTGTCCTTCTCCTTCGGCCACAAGGGGTTCCTCAATGGGTAGAATATGACCAATACCCATTCTTCTTATGGCTTGGGGAGGAATTTCATCACCTACATCACAAGTACCACTTTGCTCCACTTGGGAGCCGTTATTTTCGTCAAACTCCATGTTACACATTTCCTCAATGAGTCTGGTGGACTTGTTGAGAACACAGTAAGCATGAGAGTTTGTAGCATAACCAACAAATATGCTTTCATAAGCTCTAGCCTCAAATTTAGACAAACGAAAACCTTTCTTGAGGATGAAACACTTACACCCAAACACCCGGAAGTACTTGAGATTGGGCTTGTTACCGGTGAGAATTTCATAAGGAGTCTTGTTCAAGCCTTTGCGGAGATAGAGCCGATTTGATGCATGACACGCGGTGTTGATGGCTTCGGCCCAAAAGTTGTATGGAGACTTGAACTCCGCCATCATGGTCCTTGCCGCATCCATCAACATCCGGTTCTTCCTCTCCGCAACACCATTTTGTTGAGGGGTGTATGGAGCAGAATATTGATGCTTGATCCCCTCGTCACTAAGGAACTCATCCAAGGTGTAGTTCTTGAACTCGGTGCCGTTGTCACTTCTTATTGTCAAGATCTTTGCATCATGTTGTGGTTGAGCTTCATTTGCAAAGTCGATGACGGTTTATTGAGTTTCACTCTTCCTCTTGAAGAAATAAACCCACATGTATCTTGAATAATCATCCACAATCACCAAGCAGTACTTTCTTCCCCCAAGACTATCAAAGGATGGAGGCCCAAAGAGGTCCATGTGAAGGAGCCCAAAGGTCTCTTCGAATAGATGATAGTCGTGGGAGATTGAGCCGTCTCATGAAGCTTTCCTTTGATACATGCACTGCAAGCACGATCTTTGGCAAAACTAACATTTGTTAGTCCACGGACATGGTCCCCCTTGAGAAGACTTTGCAAAGATCTCATATTGACGTGGGCTAAACGGTGATGCCAAAGCCATCCCACATCAACTTTAGCCATTAGGCATGTCGCGGTCTTAGTGGGTCGCTTTGAAAAGTTAATCACATAGAGACCGTTCTCGACATGCCCAACAAAGGCTACTTTAAGAGTCTTGCTCCACAAGAGGGCCATGGTATAAACATCAAAGAAGGTGGCAAAGCCCATCAGTGCAAGTTGACGAACGGAAAGTAAATTGTATGCAAGGGACTCAACAAGCATGACTTTCTCGGTCGATAGATCATGAGAAATGACAACCTTGCCAAGACCCAATACCTTAGAATGTGAGGCATCACCCCACTCGACATTGGTGGGCATAGATGGGATCTTTTGCACGTCCACCATCAAGTCCTTGCTCCCGGTCATATGATTTGTTGCTCCACTGTCGAGCAACCATGATCCCCCACCGGAAGCAAACACCTACAAGAGATCAATGCTTGGTTTTAGGTACCCATTTAGTAATGGGTCCTTTGATGTTAGTAACAAGGGTCTTAGGAACCCAAATAGACCATTCAATGCGCTCATAAAAAGAACCAACAAATTTAGTATAAACATGCCCATCACTAGCACGGCACAACACATAAGAAGGGTTAAAGTCGCCGGCTTTGTTGGGAGAGATGGATTTGCCCTTTTTGGCATCACCACTCTTCGCATTGTTCTTCTTCTCCTTAGGGGCACCCTCTCCCTCCTTCACAAAATTTTGCTTAAGCGGGGGTGGTCGTTTGGTCTTGTCATTCTTCTTCTTGTTCTTGGACTTGGGTGAGAACCCAACTCCCTCATTGGCCACAAATTCCTTTTGATTGCTCAAAAGGTCATTTAAGTTCTTCTCACCTTGTATGCATGACACAAGGCCTTTCTCGAGTTGTTCCTTCAACTTGGCATTCTCCTCCACAAGATGCACATGCTCACAACACGGGTTAGTAGCATTTGCATTATCAATTAAGATCATGTGAGGAAAGGTGCCTTCTCCTTGGTTAGCTTAACTTGGAGTTGAGCATGAGACTCCTTGAGGTTAGAATGAGCACCCTTCAAGACCTTGTGGGCCTTGTCAAGCACATCAAACTCCTCCTTGAGTCTAGCATGATCAACCCCAAGTTTAGCCTTCTCGGAAGTTAGCACACGAGACACAACAAGAGCATGATCGAGATCTTTCTTTAACTTGGCATGGTCATCGTTTTGTGACTCCTCAAGAGTCAAACGATGCCCACGCTCTTCCTAAGAGCATTAGAGAGATCCAATATCTCATCGGCACAGTCACGACTATGACCTTCCATCTTAGAGATGGTTTCTTCGTGAGCCTCGATCATGTCATTGGCTTCACCAAGTTGTTCCAATAGAGCAACAAAGTGCTTCTTGGATTTGCCCTTGAGCTTACTCATAAAGGACTCAAAATCATTTACTTCCTCATTAGACCCCTTACCATCATCAATCCCAACCGTCAAAGAAGGATTAGGAATAATGGTGGTTTTGATGTTGGGGGTTACCTTGTTGGTGGCTTTAGCCATCAGGAACTTGGTGGTGATGTTCTCGTTGGGTGAATCGAAGAGAGACACCCGGGGAGTTGTGGAAATGGCAACAGATGCCATGGCCATTGCTTCACTATCTTCATCATCATCGTCATCCTCACGGTATTCCTCTTGAACCACCAACCCTCGAGTAGGAGTCTTCTTTGTGAAGTTGTTCTTGTTGGGGAAAGACTTGGGTTTGTCTCTCCGGATGAGCTTGCCACCATTGTCTTCCCGCTTCTCGTAAAGACAATCCGCAATGAAATGGCTCACATTGCCACAGTTGAAACAAGTTCTAACTCGTTGCTTGCTCTTGAAGCCACTTGAGTTGTTCTTATTGAAATTGGGTCTTGAGTTCTTCTTGCTCCAAAATTGCCTTGAAGCGAGAGCCATGTGCTCATGATAATCATATTTAGTATCTTCGGGGTTGCTCTCCTCATCTTCCTCTTCTTCCTCTTCTTCCACAATAACCTTGGCCTTCAAGGCAAGGTTGGGCTTCTTTGCCCTTTGAGACCGGAGCACCGCGTTATCGGCGGTCTTGTCCAAGATGCTCATTGCAGCGAACTCATCCAACACTTCACTTGAGGTCATGGAGTGGAAGCCTGGTCTTTGACGAATGACGGAGGACATGGCCTTGTTGTAGGGCATCATGGCCTTGAGGAACTTGTGTTTGATCCAATTGTCATCCGCGTCCTTGCTCCCATGATCTTGGAGCAAGACCGCGAGTTTGGTTACTCTCCGAAAGAGCTCACGAGGTTCTTCATCTTCCTTCATAGCAAACTCATCGGCTTCATCTTGCACCACTTCATATTGGAGCGTTGAATGCTCGCGCTTCTCCGATAGAGAGACCCAACACACTGCCACGCGTCTTTGGCCATGGCGTAGGGTCGAAGATGAGGGAGATCTTCGGGGAGGATTGCCTCTTGGATGATGAAGAGAGCATTCTCATTGAATTCATTATCCACGGCTTCTCGAGGGGTGAAGTTGCTTGGGTCATGTGGATAGAAACCTTCTTCAATGATTCTCCAAAGATTAGTATTCACATGCTTTAAATGACGCTTGAAGCGATACACCCGAGAATCAAAATCCTCATTTTTCACAATCTTAGGAGGAGGACCGGCGTGATTTAAATGAGTAGAGGGAATCGGTCCACCATAACACTACAAAAAAAAGACACATCCGTGACATTTTGGGCCGAACGAAAAAAAATTCTATCATACATATGACACTTCTATGACGATAATTGTGACAAAACCCGGTATCATCATAGATGTGGTGGGCTCCTACTTCTATGACAAAAAATCATGATAGAAAATGGGCTTTTCGTCCTGGGCGGGCCGGAGACACGGCAGCATGACATTCTTTGGGCCGTCCATGACGGAAAAACCGTGGTAGAAGCGAGGGGGAGGAAAATTTCGAGGAGTTGCCTGTTATGGTGGGAGGTCGGGGGCGGAGCGATGCGTGTTTCTCTCGTACGTACGCGTGTGTGTGCGAGGCGTTGTCTCTAACTGAAGCCGAGCGAGGCGTTGGGCTCTAATTGAACCCGAGCGATTGCACTGCAGGCTACGTGTTATTGAACCCGAGGGATCGATCGATGGCTGTTAACTGAACCCAATGGAGCGATTCCTTCGCTACTGCTGCTAACTGAAGCCTGTCGATTGGATGAACAGTGAGCGTTGCGGGGGGGTGGATGAACAGTGAGCGGTGGCGTTGCCTCTGGATGAACAGGAACCCGTGGTGTGGAGGGCTGGATGAACAGTAGATGGTGGAGGGGTGGCCGTGGAGGGGTGGTTGAACAGGACCCCTTGGTGTGGAGGGCTGGATGAACAGTAGACGATGGAGGGGTGCCCGTGGAGGGGTGGTTGAACAGTAGCCGGTGGAGTAGCGCGCCGTGGAGGCTGGATGAACAGGAGCCCGTGGAGGCTGGAGGAGGTCGACCGTAGCCCGTGGAGGCTGGAGGAGGTCGATGGTGGAGATGAACAGTATCCCGTGGAGTCCTGTTTTGCGGTACGCCACACCCCTCCCGATGAACAGGACCCCCATTTCGACCGTAGCGCTCCAACACAAGTCCGTTTCGTCCGTTTTGCGGTGCACCACACCCCTCCCGATGAACAGGACCCCCGTTTCGACCGTAGCGCTCCAACACAAGTCTGTTTCGTCCGTTTTGCGGTACACCACACCCCTCCTGATCAACAGGACCCCCGTTTTGACCGTAGGAGGTCCATTTCCTCCGTTTTGCGGTACGCCAGGCCCCTCCCGATCAATAGGACCCCGTTTCGAACGTGGCCGGTCGAACACAAGGCCGTTTCCTCCGTTGTGCGGTATGCCAAGCCTCGTTTCCATCGCATGTTCCGTCCAAGCCCTCCCGATGAACATGACCACGCATTCCGTTCTGACCCAGCCGGTTGGCTCCCCATGAACACGATGACAACGCTGTTTCTCCGTTCCGACCCAGCCATGTACGTATGCACGATAGGCGATAGAGACCCTGCCCGTATGTACGTACGTGGCCGTATTTTCTTTCTTGCACCCTCGCCGCTGTACGTACATGTACATGCTACGTGTGTGCCTCTACCACGACACGTGCGCGCCTCTACATCTACGACATGTGTGTGCCTCTACATCGACCAGTATGTACGTACACGTTCATGACCAGAATGACAACGCTACATACGCTTCGACCAGGTGGGTCCCGACTGTCAGGCACTTCCTTGCGTGCGAAGATGTAACTGGTGGGTCCCAGCAGTCAGGGGGGCGAATCATTTTTTTGCCCGGACGCACTTCCTTGCGTGCGATGATGTAGCTGGTGGGTCCCAGCAGTCAGGGGGGCGAATCGTTTTTTTGGACGCACTTCCTTGCGTGCGAAGATGTAATTGGTGGATCCCAGCAGACAGGGGGAAACGTTTTTTTCTCGCTAAATACGGTGGCCCGTCCGGTGGGTCCTGCTGTCTGGTGGAGGAATAATTATTTTGCGCATAATAAGGAGGCACTTCCTTGCTGCGGTCGCGGACCCAGCTGTCAGCCTCTCCACGTACAGTCCACGTCCGATGGAAGCCATCCCTTGACCATGTTGACCATGCCGCGCCGAGAGTACCAGGGCGGTGGACGATGGCGAGGCCTAGGAAGGGGACGACGCGGAGCCGGGGAAGACGCGGCAGTGGATGCCCACGCGTAGAGGAGTTTGAGGGTTCACTCGTTCGGCTGCGGTGTGAGGCTGCTGTTGCCGCAGAATAACAGGGGGTGTGGATGCGTAGAGGGATGGCCTGGCCAGCGGTGGGAGTAGTAGGGGGCGGTGAGGCCTCCACGGCATCACAGCCGGCCACGGGCAGCAGGAGCAGGCGGCACGACCGGCGCTGCTTTGGGCGGCTGGAGCAAGAAGACCAGAGGTTGAAGAAGCACTGCGGCCGTTGGATGGACATCGTACGGTCACTGGAGCTAGAATCGTTCATATATTGACTAAAGTTGACAAAGGCCTCCGTCCCAGTCAACTTAGTAGGCCCACAAGTCAGCCTCCCACCAAGGTTGGTCCCAGCTAGCATGGGGTATTCATTTTTTTGTGCGTAATAAGGAGGCACTCCGGTGGGTCCGAGCTGACAGCGGGGGGGGGGCGTTTTTTTCGTGAAATACGGTGGTTCGTCCTCTGGGTCCCAGCAGTTAGGGGGGAACATTTTTTTCGTGAAATACTGGTGACCCGTCCGGTGGGTCCCTGCTGTTAGGTGGAGAAATAATTATTTTCTGCGTAATAAGGAGGCACTTCCTTGTGGCTGCCGTGGACCCAGCTGTCAGCCTCTCCACGTATAGTACTCTTCCGATTGAAGTCGGTCGTTGACCACATTGACCACGCCGCGCCGAGAGCACCACGGCGGTGGAAGACGGCGAGGCCTAGGAAGGGGACGACGGGGAGCCGGGGAAGACGCGGCAGTGGAAGCCCAAGCGGAGAGGAGTACGAGGGTTCACTAGTTTGGCTGCGGTGTGAGGCTGCCGTCGCCGCAGGGCCTGGCCAGCGGTGGGAATAGTAGGGGGCGGTGAGGCCTCCGTAGCAGCACAGTCAGCCATGGGAGGTAGGCGCATGCGACACGACCGGCGCTGCTTTGGGCAGCTGGAGCAAGAACACCAGAGGTTGAAGAAGCACTACGGCCATTGGATGGCCATCGTACGGTCACTAGAGCTAGAATCGTTCATATTGACTAAAGTTGACAAAGGCCCCCGTCCCAGTCGACTTAGTAGGCCCACAAGTCAGCCTCCCACCATGGTGGGTCCCAGCTAGCAGGGGGTATTCATTTTTTGTGCATAATAAGAAGGCACTTCCGGTGGGTCCGAGTTGACAGTGTGGGGAACATTTTTTTTTTTGCAAAATACGCTGGCCCGTCCGGTGGGTCCCAGCATTCAGGGGGGAACGTTTTTTTCACGAAATAAGGTGGACCGTCCGGTGGGTCCCTGCTGTCAGGTGGAGGAATAAATATTTTGCGCGTAATAAGGTGGCACTTTCTTGCTGCCGCCTGGACCCAGCTGTCAGCCTCTCCACTTACAGTACTCTTTTGATGGAAGTCGGTCATTGACCACGTTGACCACGCCGCGCCAAGAGCACCAGGGCGGTGGTCTGGATGACGGCGAGGCCTAGGAAGGGGACGACACGGAGCCGGGGAAGACGCAGCAGTGGTAGCCCGCGTAGAGAGGAGTACGAGGGTTCACTGGTTCGGCTGTCGTCGCCGCAGAATAACAGGGGGTGTGGGTGAGTAGAGGGATGGTCTGGCCAGCGGTGGGAGTAGTACGGGACGGTGAGGCCTCCGCGGCATCACAGCCGGCCACGGGAGGCAGGAGCACGCGACACAACCGGCGCTGCTTTGGGCCGCTGGAGCAAGAAGACCAGAGGTTAAAGAAGCACTACGGTCGTTGGATGGACATCGTACGATCACTGCAGCTAGAATCGTTTATATTGACTAAGTTGACAAAGCCCTTGGTACCGTCAACTTAGTAGGCCCACAGCTCGGATTTGGCAGAGAACATATAGTCCATTTGCGATTTGTAAGAATGTACAGCCCATTTTTCAATTCTAATGGAATTTACTACAACCCATTTATAGGTTTGTTAAAAGTACAGCCCAACTTCTAGGTAGGACAACGATTAATAATTTCAAACAACCGCTCAAAACAGAATTCAAAAAAAATTCCCACATTTTGATGGGATCCGAAATATTTTTATCCGAAATTTCTAGTCAGGTTAAATATAATTTCAAAATAAAGTTGTATCACGTTAAAATCCAACGAAATATTACGCGCGCAACAAGTAATGAAATTAAAATTTCTAAATTCCAAAAATAATATATTTTTCAAACTAATGACGTGTTTGGTGCATAGTAATTGCCGAGTTATTATAATTGCATCCCATTTATTATTTCTTAAAGTCCATTTTCTTGTTAAGCCTAATGCATACCTCTTAGGAAACTTTGCAGCCCAGCGGGGCGGATAACAAGTTGACCCGGATATTGTGTACAACTGTCGGCCCAGTTGCATTGCTGATGTTGAAAAAAAAGGCATGTGTAGTACAGTACAACCTAACATGGTTACTCAGCCCACATTCAGGGACGCACGAAAGGACCAAACAAGGCTTCTGTACAACTTTTTGAAGTCACTGAGCTCAATTAATAACTTAAGAAAAAAGTTAGATTACAGTGGAACCTAATTAAAAGCTGTCACGAGCAAATAAATAATTCAACGGGTTCCACTTGTGCGTATGCGCGTGTGTATGCGTGTGTGTGCGAGAGATAGAGAGATAGAGAGAGAGACCCATCGGTCGATGCTCGTAAATACATCTTTCAACCATATGCATTGCTAATGCTCAGTAAAAACTTATATAGTTGACACAATCATATAGAACATCATAGCACACTGAACTTGCATACAAAAATTTCACGCAGGCGGCACAATCAGGATGGAAGCAGTGGATCGCTACGGGAAGGGCTATGTTGAAACCAACGAAGTCGTACATAACGGTTCATCGTCTTTATAAATGATGGGGAAATATCTTGAATGTTGTGCAAAGAAAACAGAGAGACAACACAATAAGTTCTGCTAGCACATTAAGTTGACGTACAGCCCTTTCTAAAAAAAAGTTCAGGTACAAAATTAGAACATGTCACAATTAAATGTACTGGCATATCAGTGCTTCAGACCCATAGCTCGGATTTAACTAGTACTATCAGACAAGATTCAGTTGTTACCTCAAATTAGAGCACATTCAGGCTGCCAGCCCTGCCTCTTCTCCCAAAGAAGTAGTGGCCTCCGCCGCGCGATGGAGTAGGCCTTGTGCCATCCATCGTTCCGAGCAACACGGGGAAAGTCTGACGTTGACTCCTGTAATGGACGTCGTCGACGGACCCTAGCACCAGCGGGGGCGGCAGGACTTTGACTGATGGATTGACCACTTCTTCGACATGCACGAACACTCGATACAGGTACATCCCTAATGTGGTCCGCGGCGGCCTTGCTGGCGACGAATAGTACAACCCCGGTTCCTGCACCGGTATCTCAACACCAATCACCTTCGGTATGGTGGACGGCTTCTTCATCCATGCCATAACCGTCAGAGCCCAGTTATCCGGAGGAACAAACATACTTACGAGCTCACCTCCAAGGTCGTTGATAAGCTCGTTCATGGACTCACTATTCCAAGCACGTCGAGGCATGCCGTGGAAGGTAAGCTTTGTTAAAAACTCAAGCTCAGAGGGCACCGAGCCCCATCCTGGGTGCCACCGATCAAAGCTCACCAGCGCGCCATCGCAAAACAAACGCCGGGAAGATTCGAACACATGACTGCAGTCAAAAGTTGTTCGGAACCTGACGAAGAAATCAGCCGGTGGCGGACAAACTTCAATGAGCAAGTAACTTATTTGGATGCCATGCGCAATGCCGAGAGCTTTGACAAGGTCCTCCGGCGAGACGGGAGGCCAATCGCCGTTGACGGGAGGCCAAGCGCCGCCATGCCACTGTTGAGCGACAACACGCAGCGACCGAAGGCAGGATGGACCTCAGGATCTCCGGCTCGGAGATCCGCGTTGACCGGCGACATGATAGTGCGCTTGAGTACAGGGAGTACTGGACGGGGATTTGGGGGAACTGGAGTAGGAATCGAGATTCCATAGGTGGGGGAGGGGCGGTAGACTGGGGATGAAAAGGTAGCATGAATTTCGAGCACGCGCCAATATGCTCTCGGCGCGCAAGCACACGAAAACACCGGTGGCGCCCACATGTTGGCCTAAGAGTCCTTATTCTTTCTTTTTTGGAAAGCCCGGCCTTTTTTTCAGGATCTTTTGAGAGCCCGGCCCGAGAGTCATAATTGACCTGTTTGGCATTGTGTTACTACTCGGCCCATATTCAACGACACCTCACTGGCCCAAACAAGTGTACATCATCGAAAAGACAATGAGCTCAAATTATATAACTTGAAATAAGGAGATATACTCTGAACACTGGAGAATGGTGATGCCCTCATTTAGCCCACCAGTAGTTCGAGACAATAAACAGTTCGAAACAACGATATATACAACATTCAAACACTGACTAGTGACTACTACTCACATAAACAACAAGACATGATAGTTCATAAGAAGTCTTGCTACACCACCAAAATGTACCCATCTGCAGCGCTCAGATTCTCGTGATCCAGACGAGAATGACATTCTAAACAGAAGCAACTATTACATAGAAAGAGTGACATAGACGAGGATGACCAAATGACAAGGAATATGCATAACAAAAGAAAGAACTACCCATCTAGAACCAGCAGCAAAGACAACAAAGGCATTCGAAGAGATGATCCAACACCATCATAATTTGCAGCCCTGCTTCAGCGACCAGTGATCCGGAGACACCAGTACTCCACCCTTTCGATGCAACAGCCCAATTACCTATCAACCTAAAGGCTTGAACCACATCACTGCCTGTCGTAATTGAGACATCCAAGGATCAAAGTTAATCCAGATGCCTTTGTCATTCTCACCTTCTTTTGGCTGCAGGTTGTATCGTTGACACTCAGGGGAGTATGCTCCCGAACTCCTAGGGCTCGCCATGTAGACATAGTTTTCCATAGCAAATAGAGCCTCTCTGCCATCAAGGTCCTTGCCAACGGTGATCTCCTGGTTAATCGGATAATTGAGTCCGAGAAACAGAGAGTGTGGACCAAGGTTGTTTACCCGCCTCCAACTAAAAAATCATTAAGGCCCCAACAAGCTGGTATCCTGCTCATAGACGTAACAGCCACTGTCCGGATACTCACTTATTACACGGTGCTTGTATACAATGGGGTTTTTGCAATATAACTTTTCCGGCTCATGTGTCCAAATGATCATCGGTCTTTTGTCGTCGTCTGATCGAGCGAGGAACCAGTTGTGCTTCCCTGTTTTTGGCAAAGGTGGTGTAATTTCAAAGGGCAGTAACTGTAGGGACACTGCATCATATCAAAAAGGACAGGCATTGTTAATGTAAGATCAGCATTGTTCAGAGTATGAGTAGGATAATGCAAGAAACAACATTGATATGTCCATGTTGGAACTAGGAGGAAAATACAGGGAAATGTATACTGGGTTTGAAAATATAGAAGTGCCATGCATGGTTATACTCATGTTATCTCGCAATCGATTCTTCACAGGAAACTACCATGTCATGCATGTTATGTAATCATGTTCTGTCCTCCCAAACAAATTCTTCAAGGTAACTAACAGACCATGCATTGTTATATACTCGTGTTCTGTGGGCAAAACTTTTGTGAGGATATTATTCTAGTCATTGATTGCTGAAGGGCGAATATAGGTATGTACACATGGTAAGCATTGCAGGATTTCACTACTTCCAAATATAGAGTTCTCCAGATGCACATTTACTTCCCTAATGTATGGTTAGATGAAACCAACAGTGTGGTGCATGTTTCTACATCATGAAAATGAGGAAACTAACATGGCCATTGATACACACTCATATTTAGTAGTAGTATATAGATTACTGTAAAATAAGGATAATATCCATATATTCCTAACCGTTTGATTATTCAGGGTACAAATTGGTTGTAATGACATGGTCACAATCGCATGAATTAACTCATTCCAAATATAGCTGATTTACGGCGTCTCTAATATATTGCCATAGTTCTACTCAAATTCTGCTCAAACAGGGATATGCCAATCATCACAAAAAGTTCAAACAGTGTCATGGCGTCATCATTAACATGAGATGGAAACAACTTACACACGTCGTCCCAGCAATATGTGGTGCCATCTGCTTTGTCGATCACGTAGATGATGCCATTGTGTTCAATAGCATCACAGAAGTGCGTATCAGCTTTGACGATGACCCACTGTGAGCTGGGTTCTCTCCAGCTAAAGAAGGCACCGGCGCAAAGATAGGCGAGTCCGCGGTCGAACAAGGCAATTAGCTTGAAGTCTGCGTAATTCGCATGTCGTGTGGGCACTTGGCAGATTACAATCTTCTGCAAAACAAGGTCCGTCCAACTGACGTGGTAATCTAGATGAGTTGGACCGCAATGGTAATACTCTATATAATCCAACGGAGGAAGGATAATCTCATGGGAGGTCTGGAAGTTCACGAGCACCAACTTTTTACCGTCTTCTCTAAAGGAAGCCATCCAGTGGGAGTTCATGCTGACCCAGTACATACCTGCCAAGAAGTTTCGGGCGATGGTGATCAGATCGATGTCGAGGGAAATGATGTACGGCGACACACTACATACCTGCAAAGAAGTTTCGGTTAATGGAGATCGGATTGAAGTCGAGGGGCATCATGCACGCCTCTGTATCATGGTGAGTCGATCTCGCAAGACCAGATAGCAGCAAGCAGGGTGTCTTGAAAAGCTTAGGCCTCGCTTCGACGATGGCCGTGTGCATGTCCCTCGAGCATGCAGCCAGCCGCAGGGCGGTCAACATATCCATACAGGAACAACAGAGGTCGAGGATGTCACTGGGGAGATTGCTCCAATCGCGACTCATATGGATGCTGCGCGGTTCGCGTTCGGCCATGGTGGAGTTTGGAAGGGGGCTTGATTTACGGGGGAGAAGGATGTCGGTGCTGGAGCGGCTAGCGAGGGAATAGTGGTACTGGGGGAGGTGAGTGAGGCGACGGTACACGGGGGCATAGTGAGATAGAGACGGAGACAGAGACGGAGAAGGAGATGGAGATGGAGTGGTGCTATGGGAGCGGAGAGGGAGACGAGGCGAGGTGCCAATGTGCTGTACAGCGGCGGTGACAGACTGCACAGTGCACAGGGTGAGGCTGACTTTGGTAACCCGAACACGTCGCCTCGCCTGGACTAGTGTCAGGCACAGGGTGTTGTCACTTCACTGTGAGGACCGGATGAATAGTATTTTGACCATCAAGTGTACCACAGTTGTACTACTACTACTACTACTAGTAGGAACATGAGTACTCCAGTATTGTATAGCGGAAATAGGTCTCGGGTGCTAGCATGCATGTTCACTTCATTGTTCAGGTATCATCAATATTGCGAGCAGAACCAAATTCTCGTGCATGCCCAATCAACGCCCTGCCGCGATGCATGCAGTGGTCGTTCTGGTGCATCAAGGACGGCATGCAGATTGTTCCACACTTGAGAAGAGGAAAAATGGAAAGGTAGAACGCTGCAGCACAGGAAGAAAACGCTGGCTAACGAGGCTAGGAGGGGATCGAGCAGGAAGTTAATGCTCCACGCCTAAAGGTTTTGGGAAAACCTGATTTTCATAAGGTGACTTATACTCACCTAAACGGAGGGAGTATTCCTTAACCAGAAAATGTTGTGTCTCCCACTCACGGGCTCAAAAAAAAAGCTACGACACATTTTTCTTATCTGTTTGCATAGGTCCCACCTATCAGGAAGGATGGGCACGTACACGAACAGGTACGACTCCTCAGTCTACCCACATAGCCTTTTCTTTTAGTCTACCTAGCCGTCTAATCAACTGCCTGCACGCCACTTCTCCCATTTACTTCTCCATCGGGAACCGATTCGCCTCGGCTTCTTCACCTCACCTTCGTCTTCATTTGCATCCAAACCCCACTGCATTCACATTGTTTTAACCTCTTTAAATAATCATCTACTACTTCAGTTAGACTAGCCATCTAATCCTAATTCTCCAAACCATAGCCCTCCGTTCCAGCGGTTCCAAATGGCAAAAGAGATCGAGATGCAGGTTTTTAGCGTCCAACATGTCCTCGTCGAAGGCTCGATGCGCATAGTTGCCACCGTCACCGTCCACCCAAGGGTTGTTCGGTAGTGGATTAACAATGTATCCAACTCCCTCAAAAAGGTAGAGATGAGGGTCATCGATCTCGACGCAGAGTACACGGAGCGTGCCCCTGGGAAGATCCAGCGTGCCGCCGTCCTTCAGCTGTGCCTCGAAGATGATGTTTTGGTGTACCACATCATACACTCGCCCTCCATACCAGATGAGCTTCACGATTTCTTGTCTCGGGAGGATGTATACTTCTGTGGGGCAGCCATCGAAGGAGACAAACAGAAGATGGAGCCGTACAACCTTGATTTGAAAAGCATCGCTGACCTACAAACCAGAATGAAAATTCCTGTAGAAGATTGTGCTAAACAGACACCATCCCTATTCGACATAGCAAATTTTGTGCTCAGTACAAATCTTCAGAAGGGTGACGAGACGGTGGCATTAAGGTCGTCTGGATGGGAGAATTATCCCTTGATGTACGAGCGGATAAAATATGCTGCCCTCGATGCCCGTGTGAGTTTTGAGATAGCTGCAAGGTCCAAAGAGCTTGTTGTGAAGCCCTCTCCCATAGAGAATGAGAAGAAGAAGAAGAAGAAGAAGAAGAAGAAGAAGAAGAAGAAGAAGAAGAAGAAGAAGAAGAAGAAGAAGAAGAAGAAGAAGAAGAAGAAGAAGAAGAAGAAGAAGAAGAAAACGTTGCACCAGCAGGAGAGCATTATGGATGGATGAACCATTTCCTCTCTTGTAAAAAAAATTATTCCCTCTCGGTGTATATTGATATAGATGGACTATTTCGAGGGTGTGCATGTCTTTGGAACAGAGTAGTAGCGTGGGTCCGCTTGACTATAAGGAATTATTTATCCGCATATATAGCTTTCTCTGCTACTCCTTCCACTGATCGGTATACAGTGCATGTGTCCGTAGACATGACAGCTTGTCCATGGAAGTTCAACTACGGTGACCATCACGTTTCATCTCGCGATTCCCATGATGCCTCTCCAACCCACGGCACCACACCCCCCGACGTGCGCCTCACCCCTCTCGGCCTCACCGCCCCTCTGCCTTTGTGTGCATGACATGTGGGCCACCTAAAATGCGGCGAGCATCAAGTTTCTACCACAGTCACCCGCGATTCCCACGATGCTGCTCGAATCCATGAAACCACACATCCCCCGACCTGCGGCTCACCCCTCTTGGCCCCATTGCCCCTCTGCCTTCGGGAGCATTACATGTGGACCAGTCACCTATCGGGTCCACATGTTATTGACTCAAAGGTAGGTGTAGTAAGGCGCTGATGCTCAGTCCCGACGGCCCTGAGAGGGAAATGTAACTCCTGCGCCAGGGCTTGTGGTGCTCCCGCAGCATGAACTCGTGCCAAACTCAAGATTTGTTTCTTTACTATACATGCATGCAACGATTTAATGGACATTGTAATCTCAACATGTGATGGGGAGCTCTAAATTTGATTTTGAAACTTATAAAACGAAAAGACTCAAAACAAATAAACTGGGAGAGAGGGAGTATATCGTAGGATGTGTCCCATACAAAATAAGTCCCCTGGTTTGTCACCACGAAGATGCGGTTAGAAAGGAGCACAACGTCTTCCTACTCGTACGGCAACAAATCCGCCGCAGACAGCATGGTCCGCCTTTGACCGCCATGTACAAGGTTTGTGCTATCTTTTATTCAATCTCAACGTGGTTCCATCGTACCAATTCATGCGGTGGCCTGTTGCATGGCTGATCCCAATGTTGGACAAAGGTTCTACGGGAACGGTGTCACCGTTGTAAATGTTGTGCAAATTGATGTTGGTACCCTCCCGTACATATGCAAGCCAATCTCCACTCGCACCGAGCCTAGCCTGTGAAACAGTGGGCAGGGGGAGGATTAGGAAATGGACACGGAAGTAGTCTTTAGAATGCATTTACTACGTGATCAAAGTCATCTTACCTGCTCATCGGAGGAAATCCGAGTGCCCCTCGACGTTGGCATCTCAAGGGGCGTCAACTTGCAACTACGGCCACGCCGCGCTGGAGAGACCCCCAAGGAAACATCCTCGTGCGTTCCACGGAACATCAAGATGCATTTGTATGAGTAGTTTATCTTGTGAGAGAAAAGGATGAACGAGGGAAGGCCTCTAGAGATAGAGATGGACACTACTACTACCAATGTGCTGGCCCGTGCGTTGCAATGGATCCAAACTAGTAGAATAATACTTGTTCACGTGCTTGAAATATAAACACTCTAGTTTTGATATACATGTGTCAGCAGACACGACAGCTTGTCCATGGAAGTTGAACTACGGCCACCATCACGTTTCTTGTTTCTACCACTGCCACACCCACACGTGATTCCCACGACACCGCTCCAACCCACGGCACAACGTCCCCCGACGTGGACATGGATCCTTTGACGTGGCTATCACTGCCTTGCCCTGCCTTTCCTTCGCTGACAGGTGGGACACACGCTTATGGGTCCCACATGTCAGTGACAGAATGGTAGGATTGTTCATGCCCCTCATCCCTCTCGGCCCCACCGCTCCTCTGCCTTTGTGTGCATGACATGCGGGCTAGCTGAACTGCAGCGACCATCAACTTTCTACCACAGACACACCCGATTGGACGCGGTTTGCCTGCTCCGCTGATGTGCTCTGATCCGTACTCTCGCACCATCGAATTTTCATCCAGCGGCTGTGACACATTTCGTCCCGGGCATCAATCCTCAGCTGGAGTACTTATGTACTACAGGTAGTACCCGCCGGTGTGGCCATCTACGCCTCGTAACGCCCCAACACCCAGTTGTGGTACCCTCGCCACGGCCACGCCACCACCGGTCGGTTCATCTCCAACGAGTGAGTCGCAAACCACGCCACCACCATGAGAATGACATGTGGGCCAGCCGCATTTAAGGCCCACATTTCATTGACTCATAGGCCTGGCACTAAGCCACTGAAGTTCGGTCCCGTGGGCCCCGAGAGGAAAATGTAACTCCTGCGGCAGGCCTTGTGGTGCTCCCGCAGTACGAGCTTGTGCCAAAACTGGAATTTGTTTCTTACTACTACTAGTACTAGTAGGAAGGTACACGTGCATTGCACGCATGAGATTCTGGTGGTTTGTGCATTATGCTTCTACATGTGGAGTTTTCTAGATTCTAACATGTGGCAAAATTTGGTGGAATGTAAGGTTAGGCAAGTTTGATTAACTTAGGTGAGTGATTGGTTCAAGCCACACCTTAGGCAAGCCACACGGGCCCCACATGACATACACACAAAAAATGTGGCAAGATTCCCTTAGGCTTGCCAACTTGTGGCAAAATTTGGTGGAATGTAAGGTTAGGCAAGTTTGATTAACTTAGGTGAGTGTTTGGTTCAAGCCACACCTTAGGCAAGCCACACTGGCCCCACATGACATACACACAAAAAATGTGGCAAGATTCCCTTAGGCTTGCCAACTTGTGGCAAAATTTGGTGGAATGTAAGGTTAGGAAAGTTTGATTAACTTAGGTGAGTGTTTGGTTCAAGCCACACCTTAGGCAAGCCACACTGGCCCCACATGACATACACACACAAAATGTGGCAAGATTACCTTAGGCTTGCCAACTTGTGGCTCTCATTTTGAAGAACTTATTAATAACTTTGCCTGAGCTTAGTTGTGGCAAAGTTAGTCATGAATTGAATTCAACCATGGAGTCTTCTAGATTATACATGTGGCAGAATTTGGTGGATGATATCCAATGGCCAGTAGTGCTCGGATTTGCCATCTTTGTACCGTCGGATTGGCTTCATCCAACGACCAACTTTCAAAGTTTTTCACACACTATATAGGGGGTATAGATATAGATGTGTCGGTCCGTTGCAATGGATCCAAAGTATATCTATTTAGTGGAGTGCACTCTAAACACATTATCTATTTATTTTTCTCTAACCTTCCATAGCCATGCAACCAAGCCACATAAGCTTCATGGGTGCCTCCCACATCATATTATTCATACTACGTTGATTGAAAAAAAAGATAAATCACCCAAAACAAGATCTTCCCGTTTTTTGTTCCTACGATGTTGTGTCGTGCATGTATCTACTAGTTGTATAGTGGTAGTACTAGTAATATAATAGTATTAGGAGTACAAACTTGGTACGAGTGGTACTAATATGGAATGCTCCTACTCTATCAACGAGCCCCGTCTGACACAAAATTTCTTGGCTTTTGTGCTACAGCTAGATCTTCCCCTTGTTT
>NC_057804.1:542563671-542571461 GCF_018294505.1 Triticum aestivum | reverse complement strand
TCAAAATGCTAGGCAGGCAACACGCCTTCCCTAAGCTATGTGTCATGCCGGACGGGCCGTGTTGTACTCCTGATTCCCGGGCGTGTGGGGGTGCGACGCGAACGTGGCAGGCCTTTTCCTTTTACTAGCAATGTGCCCGTGCGTTGCGACGGATCCAAAGTAGTAGAATAGTAGTATTTGTTCACAAACTTGAAAGAAATCACTATTGTTTTGATATACTCCTAATATATTTACACCCTCCGTACCTAAATATTTGTCTTTTTGAGATTTCAAATGGACTATCACATATGGATTACATAGAAATATTCTAGTGTTTCTAGCAAGATGCTCGCGCGTTGCACGAAGTTGATGGAAAAGGTAAGCACAACTTACAAATTGACGGATGGAGTACTAGTTACAGTGATGCATATAATTAAGCAAAGGGATCGCACATGTCGGTATTGACTGGAACAAGAATGCAACAGCACAATAAGAATTAAGGCCACGATGATGCGATCGCAGTGGTGGTTACAGAAGGCAAGAAGAAAGATGGATCCACAAACGTACGACCTCCTCCTCCTCAACTTAGTGCGCCGGGCCACCGTCCGGCGGCTAAGGAGTGGCGGCTTTTGTGGCGAGGTCGAGGTGCTTCTCAACAAAGGCATCCAAGGCTTCCAGCCGGTTGAGGAAGGCCAACGTCGTAGCGTCCTCACTAGCCTTGTAGATACCTATGTACATGATTTGCTTGTACGCGTGGATGTGTAGGTCGACGAATTCTTGCAGGGTGAGGCGCCTCACGACGAGCACGACCTCCAGGTGGACATTCTTCGTGGCGTCGGTGGGCACTCGCAGGGCCACTAGTGCTTGAAAGAGGTTCCGGCCATGGAGGCTGATTAGGGTGGCAGGCAATGAGGAGCCCAGGCGCGCGGGCTGGAGGAGTAAGGCAATGTCGTCCGCGAGCTTCTTGAGGACGGTGAACTTGTTGCTGGTGGCAACGATCATCTGGTCCAACTGAGAGTCGTAGTTGGCATCGATGGTGGCCATCCACCAGCCGGTCTCCAACACCGTCTGGAGACGATCCTCGGCGCCATGCCGCAGGCCGGCGTCGTGGACCATCTGGCGCAGCCGCTGGCCACTCACGCGCATCGCCGCCATGGGTCTGGAGCGAGCTCTTTTGTGCTTAGTGTAGGTGCTTAGGCAAGTGCTTAGGTGCGTACGATGTGGTAGATGCATTGGAATGGAGGAGGGGCGCCTTTATATGAGGGCAATGAGGGCAAACTGCGTTGCATTCACATCGTGCAGCCTCTTTTCCCGGACCTCCTCCCATTACTTCCCTCATGCATTAATTAAAGGAGGATGCATTGGCCGTTCAACATATCGGGAACCGCTACTCCCTCCCTCATCTGCATTAAAGGCGTATCGGGAACTGTGCCACCCGCTGTCAAATCGAATACTCCCTTCGTCTAGGTGAGTATTATAAGTCATCTTACGAAAACCAAATACTAGTAAGACTAGCCACCGTGGGAGTAACTTCAGCAGTAACATCGAGTCCAACTCAGCAAATTTGCTTATGTGGCAGTGAGTTAATGAGGAGAGAGGTAGTTGTAAGGCTGGTCGTAATAGTAGTATCATAGGTAGTATCATGCATGTCAACTAGGCAAATTTGATGAGGTGGCATAGAATTGAATGAAGAAAGAGAGAGTTGAATATCATATCATGATACCGTATTATATTAAATGGTGTGCTACTATGTGTCATGCATGGCAATAAATGAAGTTAGCTATGATACTAACTTATGATACCATGCACTACGGATGTAGTATCATACACTAGTATCATATGCATGATACTAGTATATGATACTCGCCATTATGACTAGCCTAATAACTTAGCTAGTTACTGTAACATCACATGTCCCAATGCAATATGAGTCTATAACCTAATAAATGAAGCTTTGCATGTTACCACACTTATGTTACTACTATGAAGGTAGTAACATAGTCTAGGGATATGTGTATGTTACTAGTGTATGTTACTCACCATTGTGGCTAGTCTAACACATAGGCGTGGTGCATTAACTCTCACGTTGTTTCTTATTTTTTGACATAAATAGAGGAATCACCCAAGAAGAGATGTGGGGCTTGTATGCTTTTAATGACTTGAGACTATCAAACATGAGATGCAGTGGTCAGTTCGTTGCACAAGAACAAATACAACCCACGTCAACACACACGCATCTTATAGCATCACATCCAATGGCTATAAAAGATGAATGAGACCAAATTAAATCTCATCTAGATGAGTTCTAGCAAAACTGTATTAATAATACTTAGTACTCCTGCGCCATGTATCATATAAGTATCATGTAGTACTTTATTTATTGCCATGTATGACACATAGTTCACGAGCGCTCTCTATATGTACCACCTTTTTTTTAATTTCAAGTTTTGCTCCATGGCGCAATCCATCGATACTACTACTATACAAAAGTGGAGTATATACATTTTTTAAAAGGCTAGAGGGCGGGGCAGTCTAGCTCGGTCGGTTTCACGAGAGGCGAGGGCCTTTGTGATTTGACGGCTCATTAATGTTGTCAAATCGAATAGTACTGCGCCGCCCGCTGCACGCCCGGTGCCTCCATTAAACCCCTCCGTTAAACCCGCATGCAAACCGAGAATCCTACTCCGGCCACACGTCCGTTCATGAGCAGGCCGGAATTAAACGCAACACCGGCCGAGCTCCTCCCGTCCGCCCTCAGTTTAAACGAGGCCAGACGTCGGCCAAGCTCCTACCATCCGCCCTCTATTTACACGAGGCCAGACAGACAGCGGGCAAGAATCGCACCCCTCTGCCGCTCCCCCATCTCCTCCTTCACCATTTTCTCCACCCTTCCGAAGGCTTCCGATGAGCCGTTCTCCAGCATATTACCCGGCTGGGTGGCCCACCGAGCCCTCTGGATACGGGCGAGGCCGCTCAGTGCTTCACCAACCTCGCTTGGCCCGACGGAGCTAGTTGCCGCCCCAAGCAGGCGCGTAGTTCAGCAAGTCACCACTCTAGTTCAGCTCGATGAGGAGTGGCGAGTTGCTCCACACCGGCACGGCGGCGAGCATGCCGGTACGGGCGCCATCGTTGCCGCTTCGTACCGCGCCACCAGTGGCCGCGCCTCCCATGTTTGTGGGCGTGCCTCCCGTGCCTGCGGCAGCGCCATGCAGGCAGAGACAGAAGCCGGGTGCGTGGAGAGCGACCAGTCGGTGGCCAGCTTCTCCCTGTCCGCCGCCATCATCGAGGAGAAGTAGAACACGGGAGGCCGCCGCCACTTGGGACCCATGAAGGCCACCGCTGAGGCGACGATCGCGGATTCAGGTGGTTTCTTTGCTGCTTCGTCTCTTCCGAGGACCTTCGTCGACCCCACAAGTGTCCGACGGACACGAGGAAGACAAAGGGATCCGCGGGCGGCCATTTAGAACTAAAATAAGTCTAGATATATCCATTTCTAGGACAAGTATTTCCGGACGGAGGGAGTATTAATTATACAAGAGAGCCGGATTGGCACCTCTTAGTTCATGTAAATGTAATGAAATCCATCATGTTTATATGAAGATCCAGCTTTTTTATACCGAATCCTTCATGCTTATATGAAATCAGTCCATGTTTGCACGAATTTCATCTGGTTGGTTAGAGTTGTAAAAATGTATGCCGCTGGCGTTTGATGTCGTCCTCCACGGAAGGAAGCGGGAGGAAACTTGCCGGCTGCCTTTGGAGATGCTCTTTATGCTAGAAATAATAGAGTGACATCCAATCCATTGAGTTAATTGCCTGTATGATTGTCCCTCTATAAAAAGTTAATTGCATGTACAGTGTACACGTGACTTGCAGGGTGGATACAGCTTCGTATAGAAAGTTAAAAAGAAACAAGTCCATCCTTAATATTCTAAGTACTCTGTGGGTTCCACTGTGAGTACAGTAGCGAAAAAAGTATATATTACTCCCTCCATTCCTAAATATTTGTCTTTTTAGAGATTTCAAATGGACTACTACATACAGATATATATAGACATATTTTAGAGTGTAGATTCACTCGTTTTGTTCCGTATGTAGTCACTTGTTGAAATTTTTAGAAAAACAAATATTTAGGAATGGAGGGAGTAAATAAGTAGAGTAATATATAATATACAAATCTAAAGTTAAAAGACAGAATTCAAACTCATGTCATCGCGTTGCGAGCATCCGGCGCTAACCAGCCAAGCACATTTTTGTTGTAGACCATGCTGGAGATATATCTCCATGTCTACTCTTATATATACTCCATTCATTCCTAAATATTTGTCTTTTTCAGATTTCAAATGGACTACCACATACGGATGTGTATGTAGACATATTTTAGAGTGTAGATTCACTCATTTTACTACGTATGTCTTTTCAGGAAGGGGTCAGATTTGTCCTTGATTTATTTATGAGGTATCCAGATGGCACTGCACCGCCAAGAAAAGAGGGTAACATCAAAATTATGGACTACTTTTTTGAGTATGTTGGTAAGGTCCGGTCATAGTCACTTGTTGAAATCTCTAAAAAGACAAATAATCCCTCCGTCCGGAAATACTTGTCATCAAAATGGATAAATGGAAATGTATCTAGATGTATTTTAGTTTTAGATACATCTATTTTTATCCATTTTGATGACAAGTATTTTCGGACGGAGGGAGTAGAAAATAGAGCTGGTGATGATGGTGTGCGTGCCATCCTGCAATATAGGCCGTCGGATTTATATCTAACGGATAGGAAAGAAACTATGGCAATTTTGCAAAAATATACCCACATGTCTCTCCAAGTTCGCAAATAAGGCCTTCCCTCGTTCAACCTTTTCTCTCACAAGATAAACTACTCATACAAATGCATCTTGATGTTCCGTGCAACGCACGGGCAGCTAGTTAATTTCTTTTAAAGTAGTTGCTGCGATAATTGGGTTGAAGTGATATGTTTTATGTCTGCCCCGAATGATTTCAGATTCACTAGTACTCCCTCCATTCCAAAATAGATGACCTAGCTTTATACTAAAGTTAGTACAGAGTTGAGTCATCTATTTTGGAACAGAGGGAGTAGTAACAAAGAAAAGGTTGCCTTGTTAATTAACAAAAAACAGGGTGAAAACTATCGCATGAGGCCGGTAAAAACAAGGCACACTGGGTTCAGCGTCATCGTCACTACAGTTGTGTGCGCGCGAGAAGTCTACATATCGAGGGGGCTACCGAGCGAGGCACCGAGACACAATGTTTGAGAGAGAAACCAATTGACAGATTATGATCAGATCGAGTTGTCACCCTTCTGTTGTCATTGCTGGGGGGGGGAGAGAAAGACGTATCGAGAGTGTGTGCGGTAGGCATAGAGGCACAACTAGCGAGTGTGTGTGTGTGTGTGTGTGTTTGAAAGAGGAGTCGATAGATTATTATCAAGATCGATGTGCCACCCTACTCCTTCAGTGTCGGGTAGTGTGTGTGTGTGTGTATGTTTGAGAGAGAATCCAGTCGATAGATTAGTATCAAGATCGAGGTGTCACCCTACTCCTTCGGTGCCGGGTAGTGTGTGTGTGTGTATGTTTGAGAGAGAAGCCAGTCGATAGATTAGTATCAAGATCGAGGTGTCACCCTACTCCTTCGGTGTTGGGAAGTGTGTGGGGGGGAGGGGGCAGTGACACTCACATATCTCTACTCTTATAAAAAACAGAGTTGGCGATGATGGTGTTCCTGCCATCCTGCAATATAGGCCATCCGATTTATATCCGATGGACATGAAGGAAAATATGGCAATTTTACAAAAAGATACCCACACCCCTCTCCGCATTTGCAAATAAGGCATTCCCTCGTTCATCCTTTTCCCCCACAAGATAAACTTCTCACACAAATGCATCTTGATGTTCCGTGCAACGCACATGGGCATCTTGCTAGTAGGGAGAAGGAGTTTGTGTGACACATATCTAGCTATATTAAGGGATAGGTAGATAGCATATGTGTGAGAGACATTATTATACTTTGAGACATTTGTGGCTGTGGGTGGGTGGAATTAAAGGGGTGGGCGTGTTAGACATAGAGAGCGTGTGTGTTTCTGTGTGAGAGACTTGTAGGACAGGATAGAAAGACGAATTTAACCCTGACGGAGGGAGAGAAATACACGAAGTGAGTGTGTGTGATTCCGATGCCCACAGGGAAATGAGATATGTATGCGTGTGAGAGAGATTGCACAATTCATTCACGTATCACTATCTAGCGACCGTGGATATGCATCGCTTGAACATAAGTCAATATCTATTTCGTATCGTGGCCAAAGGTACAATATCAATTCAACGCTATAAAGATTGGACACTCACATATCACATTTTTTCTATTTAAATAAACCTTTTTCAGTTGTGCATGCCAAAGTTACAGTGATGTTTCTTCAAACAACCAATGTAGCTATCATGCACATGCACCATTGTTACTCTTGCATTCAAATTCATTAGTCTTGGATGATTTAAGTTTCTATTTTGAAGTAATATATATGTAATATTCATATATGAATTCAACGGTTACGCAATTTATGAAATGGAGGCTATGTAATCATATGAGGTAACACTTTTAAGTAGCTAACTACAATATCCATTTCTTTTTGTGCGCCTCTACACTAACACGTCAATGCATTATGTTTAAAGTAAATAACCAATGGCACTAAATTATCTATTTACACGAGAAATACATAGGCTGAGCGTTTGATCCTTTTTTGTGAACGCGCCACTACACCCGTACGATTGGTCGCGCCCGTGTGAACGTCCAAGTTATCAGCACATCATCCCGAGTTATTGTCTTTTTTTCTGGGGTGGACTTCACACAAGTTATTAACTGCTGATGCGTGCCCCGTGTACACAGTCTAGCATGACCTTCCCGCTAGCACGGTCCAAAATTAGTTGAAACTAGATACGAACGATCCCGCGGGCGGCAAAATCTCCCGCCTCCTTCTAAAATTTCCGCCACCTTAGTATTTAGCATGTGAAATCCCCCTTTTGTCCTTGGTGCTCGGAGACCAACAGTTACAATACCGCCCTCGTCTACATGATAGGTCGGGGCTGCTTTGGTAACTTCCGGTTCCCCCCACTACACGCCACCCCCATTTCCTCTCCCCTCCTCCCGCAAAAACGACTAACTCCACAGCACCAGAGCATCTTACATCACGCCGTCCGTACTTCATCGCCCTTTCTCCCCTCCCCTCTCGAAACCCTAGACTGCTCATCCACCGGCGTACCATAGCCCATTCACTGCCAGCGGCGTCCACCTCGCCGGATCTGCTTCTGCGGCCGCGTCTACCCCTCCCACCTCCCCTAGAAACAAGTAGACTGCTCATCCACCACTGTACCACAGCCCATTCAGTTCTGGCCTTGTCCGCGGCACCGGATCTGCTTCGCCGGTACTCTCGTCAACCGCCGCACATCTGCAGCAGCTCATTCGTACTACCCATCGGAGACGCTTCGTCCACACCCCCCGGAGCCGCCCCACCGACGCCCCCGTCGACAGCCTCTGATCCTCTTCGCCGAGACCTTCCTCAACCCTACCGGAGCCGCTTCGCCGACACCTTCCTCAACCCTACCGGAGCCGCTTCGCCGACACCAGCGTCAACCCAACCGGAGTAGCTTCGCCTATACCATTCTCAACCCTACCGGGGCTGCTTTGCCAACTCACAAGTCCACGGCCTCAGATTCGCTTCCTCGCACCCTCATCCAACCTACCGGAGCAGCTTCTGACGCCCCGTCCACGGCCGCAGATCCGCATCGTCGACACCACCCTTAA
>NC_057804.1:542554399-542563310 GCF_018294505.1 Triticum aestivum | reverse complement strand
CGACACCATCCTTAACCCAACCACCGGAGCAGCTTCACCTATGCCCTCGTCCACAGCCATAGATCTGCTTCGCCCACACCGTAGTCCACCCTACCAGAGCCGCTCCACAAACACCCTACTCGACGGTTCTAGATCTCCTTACCGGACCCCGACAGCCAGCGCAGCATCATCACTCTTGACGTTTCTAACCTGATTCCCACCATATGGAGAGATGCCAAGCACCCGCCACAACCTATGTACTTGTCACCTTTAAACCCGTCCAGCATCACCTGCCCGATGTACTTCAAATATACTAACCGGTCGCTGTTACCTGTTATGCAGCTGGCAAAAACTACAAGGACGATGTTTCTTCTGGATCTAACAGCTTGGCCAACCAAGATCCTGGACTGAGGCATTGCTATGATCTTGTAAGCGCGTCTCTCTCTTGTATTGTTTTGTGCCTGCCAGTGTGCTTTGCTAGGATTTTCGACTAGTAATCCCTTTGTGCAGACAATGATTTCTACTACTGGCTACTAAATTAGATATGTAGATGTCATACATGATACTACCTCGTACCTCCGTTCCTAAATATAAGTCTTTCTAGAGATTCCACTATAGGCTACATACGGAGCAAAATGAGTGAATCTACACTCGAAAATGCATCTATATACATATGTATGTCGTCCATACTGGAATCTCTACAAAGACATATATTTAGGATTAGGGGCAGTACATTACACAAAATCGTAGGTGGCATGTAGGAATTCTAGTGCACTACATTAGGCTCCCTTAGAGTGCCTGCCAGTCCAGCATACAGAGTCATGGCTAGTTTATGGTACGCACACAATCGTTAATTGGTGGTTTAAATATGCGCAAGGGATATGCAATGTAGTATCATGTAGAGATGTCTAAAATTAGCCGTGTCAACTTGCAGATAGGGTTACACAATGAAAAAGTACAAGATGTATGTGGCAATTTCATGGAACATCGCAAAAAAGGAGAGGCAGCGGTGAGCCTATACAGTGTGCTATGGTACGTCACTCCTCCATTGCAATCATCGTGACATGTTATTTGTATGCCAGTTCTATTAGCCAAGTTTCTTAGGGACAGTTATTACGAGTTATCCTAAGAAAATAAGCACCTGTGAATATAAGTTCCATGTAATACGCCAACCAGTTCTTTTCATTGCGTTTTCAGCTTATCTTTGGTAGTATCAGTGCAAAGTCTAGATTGCATTATATATATTTTTCATTTTGCTGCACATATGGAAATTAATTTGACTTGAAAACATCACAAATTGAACCCAGCGCAGTAATTAATATGATAGGAAAACAGACCATCACTATTTTCTCAAAATGCAAATACAAAGATACCATCTACTTGGCACAATCTACTTTGGTCAATGTTTTCCATAGAGATCCCATTGCCTAATTTAAACGAAGAATGCATGACCCACATTTAAATGAAGAACAATTATTTGTTGAAATTTGATGGTCCAAGTGGTTGGTTATTATCATATAGCAGCACCACCTAAAAGCATCATATAGCAGCAGCAGCAGCTCATAGCAACTCATCATACAGCAGCAGCAGTCTGCTATTCTTCATATACCAGCAGCAGCTCATAGCAATTCATCATATAGCAGCAGCAGGAGCAGCTCATAGCAATTCATCATATAGCAGCAGGAGGAGCAGCTTGTAGCAACTCATCATATAGCAGCAGCAGCAGCAGCTCATAGCAACTCATCATACAGCAGCAGCAGTCTGCAATTCATCATATACCAGCAGCAGCTCATAGCAATTCATCATATAGCAGCAGCAGGAGCAGCTCATAGCAATTCATCATATAGCAGGAGCAGGAGCAGCTTGTAGCAACTCATCATTCCCCTTCCCTTCAATTTTTAGTGAGGTTCTACTTGAAACACCCCCCTCCAAAGCGAAATTAGTTAAGCCCAAGCCCATAACTCAAAAATGACTTCTTTACATCTTTTATGGCTTATTTTGACAATATACCCTGAAAAGGCGGAATCGAACTGGCCCTTAACCTGCAATTCAATTGTGCGTGCAATGATGAATCACTCCTGCCTGCTATCTGTACATTTAGGCATCATCATACATGGCATAACCTAATACATGTGCATTCCATTGTAGAATCTGGAATATGCAATGTTTATGTTAGTTCATATGTTGCACATGATGTTTAAATGCCCCTTAAATCTGGTCAGTCAAGTGATGTTCTTTAAGCCTCCTTCTTTGCTTCTTTTCTTGATATGTAAGATTTGCTCACACATCTGTTCAATTGCTTGTTTGCATCAGCCAGGCATACTAGGATTGTTTGCTTTGATTACTTGATGTTCTTGACCTAACACTCTAACAGAGCTTGTCAACGATTTAAATACTAAGGGCTGTTGTAGTGGGGCCTTGTCTAACTCATAGGTGAATAAAGGTTTGGTTGTACACTACAGTAGGCTCTCTAAGAGTACCTCGAGATCCAGTTCGAAGGTATGCCTAGTTTTTACATAGTGCAGACATGGTAAATGCTCATTTCATTGTGTGCAAGTGCAAGAGATGCGGCATGTTTCATTATGTGGTGTTGTTTTGTTATAATCTCATCCTTTTGTGTTCATAGACTGGAAAGTATGCATATTTATCTTCCAAGGAGACGAGTAACTAGTTTGTGTCACCTTGCAGAGGGGGTGCAATAAAGATAAGATTGAGGATTTCCAAGTACAAGATGTTAGGAAGGAGCCTTGCAAGAGAAGTAGGAGCTGCGCTGAGCCTCTTCAACCTACTAAGGTAAGTCACTGTATGCAACTCAACAGTTCAATTCCTTGTTTGTTTCAGGCATAGTTAATTTTCTCTTTTCAATTGCTTTATTTGTCCTCACTTAATGAGATGCCCAAATAATTATGCCTGATGTTCGGTACTTGTATCACTATTAGTTGACATAATTAAAGGCCTTACCATTTAATTACTCTGCCGAAGTGTGCCTGAAGCTTTGAAGTCTATTAACCAACTATTATTGCATGAGGCTCAAAATCTAGTTTATACTATGCTAATGATTGCATAGTTTTGCCTGCTGTAGTATTATTGTATGAAACCCTCTGATGTTCATTATGCTCCCTAAGACTTTAATTGAGGTACAGAATGGCCAACTGCTTGCTTACTTATATGCAATGTGTTGTCTAAATTTGTAACTTGTCTGTGTTTTCGATTGGGCCCCAACATCATGCTCCTTTGGTGAGCTAAGAGGGATTTCTATATGCAGGCTGCACAGATTATCTTTTTTATAATTTTTAAAATATCACCTGCTTATGCTTCATGACGTGTAACATTTTTTTTATGGAAGTGACGTGTAACATTATTGTTAGTCCTGTTTTGCCATGTAGTACAAAATAGTGTCTTGTTCGCTTCACTGTTGTAACTATATTTTTGCCCTAGTCATGTGTACTTACAGAAACATTTCAGGATGAAGTGACATCAACACAAAAATCTGCGAGCAGTGCGGCATGGCCGTTACCGAATGATTATGGATTGGAATTGGAATGTGTTGATGTTCTCGAGCATCAACTAGAGGTGGCAAGACAACGTGTACATGATTGCCAACGTATAATCAACAAGCTGAGACTGGACATGCAGGTATTAGATGCAGGAGTCAAAAAATGAAACAAGACACCGAGGTAACCATGAAGGAATTGGAGATTTTGCAGACTGAAATTAGTGCTATCTGAATCCGGCCAATCCTATTTTCTGAAGATATTATAGTTCAAATGGAGTTAAGTTTATGCGCGTCCATGATGTATGAGCCGTATTTGCCCAGTGTATGTAATTTGCTATTTGTGTATGCTTTATTATCACCTGTGCCGTACCATAATGCCCAGTGGGTATAATCGGTTGTAATTTCTTTATTGTATAGTGTAGGATTATTCTACCTTTCTATGCCTTGATCTCTTTGTTGTATAGTGTATGCTTTTTAGAGGTGATAGTATTGAGTAGGATAATTCTTTGAATATGCTATATCATTCAAATGGGGGCCAACTCGCCCGACCATGGGCCTTCTATATCTCGTAGGATCCATGGGCCTTCTACGTCTCATAGGATCCATGGGCCTTCTACGTCTCGCAGTGTCCATGGGCCTTCTACGTCTCGCAGGATCCATGGGCCTTCTACGTCACGTAGGATCCATGGGCTGCCGACTCATTTATCGGTCTTGTAATGGCCTTTAATGGGCCGTAGACGGGCCTATAATGGAAATCGTAAGTTTTATTGGCTGACCATTACAGGCCGTTAATAGGCCGTATTTGGTGATGCTATGAAAATGGCCCAACAGACTAATGGACCACAAACGGGCCGACTGTAACGACGGGCTGAATTTGGCCCACAAGCAGAAAATGACAGTAACGGGCCGTAAGTAACCGAATGCTGCAAATAAGCCCAAGACTAAATGGGCTCTGAGAAGGCCGAAAGATAACATGGGCTGTAAACGGCCCAACTGAATAACGGGCCCTTAATGGGTATAAAGCGATACACTGTTCATTACGGGCCAGTTTCACCACGGGCCGTTAATGGGTCTAAAGTAATACACTGTTCATCGCGGGCCAGTTTCACCACGGGCCGTTAATAGTCCAATAGTTACATAGGGCCTCATATGGGCCGAAAGACGTCATGGGCCATACATGGGCCAGAAGTGAAAACAGGCTGAAATCATATTGGATGGCCCAGATGACGCTACTGGGCCTAATTCGGATAGGGCATAACGGGCATTGGGTTAGCGGGCTGTAAATGGGATATATGCGAATAGGCCGTTAACAGGCTTTCCATGGGCCGGCCCATCACCTTTTGACCAAGTCAAACGGACCGGCCTTTTCACAGGAATGGGCCTCTATTGGGCCGTGCCACGTGTCGACGTATCATAGGCGCCTTCTGTCCAATGAGTGGATGACATCTGTTCCAACAATGAGCCGACACGTGTTTCCTCCAGCCAATGATGATTTTACACGTGGAAAATCCCCATTGGTCGGGGCTATTAACGGGTTATCGAATCCAAAACCCGGCCCGATAGCTTAACGGCGTTCCGTTACGGTGGATGCCACGTGTCGGTCACCCTTGACGAAAACACTTCTGTGACGCGCGATTTGTCGTCATGGAAGTGGACACTTCCGTGATGATAATTTTGGTAATGTCATCGACCACTTCTACGACAGCACATGTATGACTATCTCGATTCTGTCATAAATTTGTCATGGATGTACATGCATGACAAAAAGGGCGACCTACTGTGACAAACACGTATCATCACGGAAGTGTATTTTTTTGTAGTGTAAGTTGGAGGTTCCACATGGGCAAAGATGCCGGAGCCATTTCTACCACTAGTAGAAGGACCTTTTTCACTATTAGCTTCCCCCTTGTCGGAGGTAGCATCCATCACCTTGTTAGTGGGATCACCCACTTTCATCGGCGAGGTGGACAGTTTAAGTCTTTCTAGAAATTTAGTAAACATGCTTTCAACCTTGGTCGTCATGGAGTCTTTCAGTGTGTCTAGAGCCACATTGAATTCCTCACGAGAGACCGAGGTTCCCCCATCGGCCGTAGATGAGGTAGGATTCACACCGGAGTGCTCCTCCACAACGTCTGTGGCGTCAACCATACACTTCGGATGGCAAAGTCCTTAATAAAGAGACGAGGCTCTGATACCAATTGAAAGGATCGATATAGTTGACTAGAGGGGAGGGTGAATAGGCAAGTAACAATTTTTAAGCTTTTCTTTACCAATTTAAACATTGCAACAAAATAGGTTGTCTAGATATGCAACTATGTGAGCAACCTATGTGATGCAATAACAACTAGCACATAAGCAAGCAAGGGATACAACACAAGTAAGCTTGCAAAAGTAAAGGCATGAAATAACCAAGAGTGGAGCCGGTGGAGACGAGGATGTGTTACCAAAGTTCCTTCCTTTTAAGGGGAAGTACGTCTCCGTTAGAGCGGTGTGGAGGCACAATGCTCCCCAAGAAGCCACTAGGGCCACCATATTCTCCTCACGCCCTCACACAATGCGAGATGCCGTGAATCCACTATTGGTGCCCTTGAAGGCGGCGGCCGAACCTTTACAAACAAGGTTGGAGCAATCTCCACAACTTAATTGGAGGCTCCCAACGACACTACGAAGCTTCACCACAATGGACTATGGCTCCGAGGTGACCTCAACCGTCTAGGGTGCTCAAACACCCAAGAGTAACAAGATCCTCTAGGGATTAGTGGGGGAATAAAATTTCTCTTGGTGGAAGTGTAGTTCGGGGCCTTCTCAACCAATCCTGAGCAAATCAACAAGTTTGATTGGCTAGGG
Organism: Triticum aestivum; assembly: GCF_018294505.1. Taxonomy (NCBI): domain Eukaryota; kingdom Viridiplantae; phylum Streptophyta; class Magnoliopsida; order Poales; family Poaceae; genus Triticum; species Triticum aestivum. Next base: position 542,556,988 of record NC_057804.1, on the reverse strand, counting down.
AGAGAGATCGGGCGAAGATGGAGCTTGGAGCAACAATGGAGCTTTTGGGGGAAGAGGTTGGTCAACTTTGGGGAAGAAGACACCTTTATATAGTGGGGGAAACAATCCAACCGTTACCCCCCCCCCCCAAGCAGCCACGCACAGAGCGGTACTACCGCTTGGGCAGGGCGGTACTACCGCTGAACAAGCGGTACTACCATTCCCTCCAAGCGGTACTGCCGTGCTTACGAGGGTTGCAGGGTCCTGGGCCCAGAGCGGTACTACCACGGAAGTACGAGCGGTACTACCGCTTGGAGCGGTACTATTGCCGCTACTAGTACCGTAAAACCCGAAACGAAAAACCGAGGTCTCGAGTCAAGGCGGTAGTAGCCCGGAACCACTGCGGTACTACGGCCGAAGACAACAAGCGGTACTACCACTTGACGTGCTTCGGCGGTACTATCGCTGAGGACCGCGGTACTACCGATGGGACAGGTCAAGGCAGGTAAGGAGAGGAAAGGAAGCTCCAATGAAGCGGAAAGGAACATCGGGTGTGAAAAGGATGTGTACATGATGATTCCACCCTAGACTTACCAAAGTGGATCCCCTCTTGATAGTACGGTGACTCCTACGAAACTAGTCCACCAACAGAGAAACGAAGCAGCTACACCATCTTGAATAAGACACCGGGGGGGAGGTAATCGTCTCGTGCCAAAGGATGAATCTCTGAAAAGCTCAACGCACACGATTAGTCTGCAAAAGCATTGTCATCAATCACCAAAACACCTTGGGGATAAATATGCCTTTACAATCATGATGACAAGTTTCATGATTTATCATTATTCAATATATCATACATGTCATCACCAGAATCATCAAAGATAGTAGGCATGCTTTCATTGTAACAAACTTGCACATCAAAATTTGGGGGACTAAAAATATAATCTTCATCAAACATAGCATCCCCAAGCTTGTAGCTTTGCATATCATTAACATCATGTATATTCAAAGAATTCATACTAATAACATTGCAATCATGCTCATCATTCATGCCAATCATTTTATTAAATTCTTCTTCTATCAATTGAGCACAATTTTCCGAACTATCATTTTCAAGAAAGATATTATAAAGATGATCAATAATATGATGCAACCTTAATTCCATTTTTTTTATTTTTCTTTTATAAACCAAACTAGAGATAAAAGAAGAAACTAAAAGATTCAATTGCAAGATCTAAAGATTTACCTTCAAGTACTCACCTCCCCGGCAACGGCGCCAGAAAAGAGCTTGATGTCTACTACGCAACTTTATTCTTGTAGACACGTGTTGGGCCTCCAAGTGCAGAGTTTTGTAGGACAATAGCAATTTTCCCTCAAGTGGATGACCTAAGGTTTATCAATCCATGAGAGGTGTAGGATGAAGATGGTTTCACTCAAACGACCCTGCAACCAAATACAAGAAATATCTTGTGTCCCCAACACACCCAATACAATGGCAAATTGTATAGGTGCACTAGTTCAGCGAAGAGATGGTGATAGAAGTGTAATATGGATGGTAGAAATACATTTTTATATTCTGAATAAATGAAAACAGCAAGGTAGCAAATAGTAAACGGGCATAAAAACGGTGTTGTAGTACTTAAAATGAGGCCTAGGGTCCGTACTTTCGCTAGTGCAACCTCTCAACAATGCTAACATAGTTGGATCATATGATTATCCCTAGAAGTGCAATAAAGAATCACTCCTGAGTTCCTATTAGCGGGGAACAAAAGATAGGAATTCTTTGTAGGTCACGAAACCACCTCAAAGCTATTCTTTCCGTTCAATCTATTCAAGAGTTCGTACTAAAATAACACAAAGCTATTTTTCCGTTCGATCTATCCTAGAGTTCGTACTAGAATAACACCAAAGCAAATTCATATGGATAATACTCAATCCACACAAAGAACTATAAAGAGACCCCAAAGTTTCCGTCGGAGAAAAATGTGCATCAACCCCTATGCATAGATTACCCCAATATCACCGCGGGAGTCTACGAGTTGAATGCCATAACACATATCAAGTGAATCAATAAGATACCTCATTGTCACCTCAAGTATTCATATTGCAAGACATATATCATGTGTTCTCATCTCTGAATATTCAATATGACAAGACAAAACTTTCGAGGGTAAAGATTGAATTCATCTAACAAGAGTACAGAGGGGAGAAACATCATATGATCCAACTATATTAACAAAGCTCATGATATAGATCACGAGAGAGAGAGAGAGAGAGAGAGAGATCAAACACATAGCTACTAGTACAAACCCTAAGCCCCGAGGGTGGACTACTCCCTCCTCATTATGGTGGCCGCCGGATGATGAAGATGGCCACCGAAGATGATTCCCCCCTCCGGCAGGGTGCCGGAACAAGGTCTAGATTGCATCTCGTGGATGCAGAGGCCTTGCAGCGGTGGAACTTCTAATCTAGGTTAACCCCGAAGGGTTTCAGAATATTTGGGAATTTATAGTGCAAAGAGGGGGTGCGGGAGGCCACCGAGGTGGGCACAACCTACCTGAGCGCGCCAGGGGGCCCTGGCGCGCCCTGGTGGGTTGTGCCCCCTCGGGC